>NC_052484.1:13688211-13901487 GCF_009730915.1 Dioscorea cayenensis subsp. rotundata
AAAAAAAAAAAAAGACAACTTTGTTGGGTTCATTCCTCTCATGGCCGTAGATGTTTGCGCTTTATAATATTGCAGCCAAAAAAACTTTATTTTTATAATACACAAGCCACTTAATTTTTTTTTTCGGTTGCACATATGGTTATAATACCCTATTTTAAGGTGATTTCCAGCACCATGTCAACTCCATGTTAACGCCACATCAGCAAACTTACCGTAAACCGTCTTAAAATAGGCCACTATGAATACTCGTGCAATTGGAGAAAAGTTAAGTGGATTTTGTGTTACAAAAAAAAGTTTTGTGGTCACAACGATATAAATTACAAATATTAGTGGCCAAGAGGGAATGAACCCCAACTTTGTTAGTTCCAAACAGCATTTCATTAACTCTAATTTCATTTTTCAAAGCATCTAGCTCTTTAGATTCCACAACCAATGCATGCATGAATGCTTCGTATATATAATTAAGTGGCACCCTCTTTAAACTCAATGTTCCTCCATCTCTCATATCAATTAAAACTAAAAATTTACTGAAGATTTTTCATTTTTACAAAGGTGACAAATTTCATCCCACAAAGGAATGTCAAGCGACAAATATGGTGATGTATCAATTACAGTGGCTTAACGACCTTCTAGGATTTTATTAACTCAGTCAAGTGTCATACACAAGGGAGTGTAATCAATAAATAAATAGTACTGTTATAGTATTTATATAGTGTTCTGCAGGATTACAACATGACTGTCAACCTAGAGATTCGATCCTAGGTTTATTCATCAACTATTTTTGTAATATTTCACTACATTAAGTAGTGGTTGTTATTGAAGATTTCATACAAAGTGTCTTAGTGAATATATTTCCATCTTGATTATAGGACTTCACATAAACTAACTTTATATAATTATCCTTCACATTGTCTGTCACGCTTCGAACCCTCCTCGCTAGACCTAGTGCACCAACAAATGGCCACACACCCACGCGCTGAAACCCAGTGAGCATGCAAGGTCACAGAACTGTTCTCACAACAAAAATATAATCTAAAAATTACAACTTCAAATACTAAATGGATATAAAAGGTTTAAATACAAAGAGGTTTTTCTAATACACAATTCACATACCACAACAAATATAAAGATAACTCAATTAAAAGGAAACACAAACTATTACTAGCCAAGTAAGTTGCTCAACGAACTATTTACTTCTTATCTGAAAAAATTTAACAACAAATTATGAGCTTGACAGCTCAATAAGTAACCCACGAAAAAATATCTGTTATCATAAGAAATTTCCAAAAATTCATAATAAAAAACCAATCATATCAGATATTACAAATAGTTATAAAAAATATAGTTCATAAAATCAAAGTAGTTCGACAAATTACAATTTAGTAGTAGACAGAAATATATGTCTCCAAATCACTATGGCCAAAATAAAATAACAAAAATCATTTGTTTACCCTCGCTGGCCTAAGCCAGAATATCATAACTCATTTGTTTACCCTCGGTGACACTAGCCAAGATATCAGAGGTCGTTATTCTTCATCGATGGAACAATGCGAAACTATAGTTTTTTTAATAGAGTCAGAGTTTCATGTCGACATGGTCAGTGTTTAACCCCTAGTGCCAAGTTAAATGGAGACTAAACATATTAATATCAAAATAACTTTGTCATCTGAAAATAAAACATAATTTCATAATTTCAAACAAAATTTTAAATGGTTCAGTTTAGAACAGAATTTGCAGAATAATTTGTCAAGCAAACATACAAACATACGCATGATCCCATTTCTTTACAGTAAAAATAATCCATTTATATTCAAAATAGTTTACAAACATAATAGTTCAAAGAATAACATACATGATCAAAATGTGGGAAGTAATGTTTTGGGGAAAGAAAAGTAATTTAAAAATTTAATAAGTATATAATAACAGAAATTGGATCAAAGCCTAACAAACGTTTTAATATTATATAAAAAAATCCTTAAAAGAATGTAAATAAATTCTAAATTGTTGAAAACTAGAAATTATATATATATATATATATATGTGTGTGTGGGGTTGCTTACTTGATTAACGCCCAAAACCCCAAATCTCACACTGAATCAAGTTTCTCATAATACCCTATATTTAAGAGTAAAAATCCAAGGATATTAAAACTCCCTCAACATAAGCATTACTTAAACCTATCTATTTTACACATTCAGGGGATGGAAAAAAAGAAAAGATTTCAAAAGACCAGTGATGTTGTTTATGTAAAAAAATTGCATGTCCTGATTCAAATCGAATAAAAATTAAAAAAAAAAATTACACACAATCAAATCATAATCGAATTGGGACAACAAATGGTTAAAACAAATAAATTTCATTATACTTGGATATATTAAAGATAAGTGCAGAAGACATTTTTGAGATAATTTAAAATATTCAATCAGCCAAGAGCACAGATCTCGAGGTGATCTAAAATATTCAAATCACAAGATCAGCCAAGAGCACAGATCTCGAGGTGATCTAAAATATTCAAATCACAAGATCAGCCGAGAGCACAGATCTCGAGGTGATCTAAAATATTTAAATCACAAGATCAACCAAGAATACAGATCTCGAGGTGATCTAAAATATTTAAATCATAAGATCAGTCGAGAGCACAGACCTCGAGGCGATCTAAAATAGCCGAGAGCACAGATCTCGAGACGATCTAAAATATTTAAATCACAAGATCAGCCAAGAGCACGTATCTCAAGGCAAAAAATACCAAATTACAAAATTGCCTTTGAGAACATATCTCGAGGCAAAATGAAATTTTTTAAAAAAACAAAAAAGAGAAAATTTTTAAAGAAAGAAAATTTGCCCTTGAGAACATATCTCGTGGCATAAATGCAAAATTACATAGTTGCCCTTGAGAACATATCTCAAGGCGCAAAATGCAAATTACAAAATTGCCTCTTGAGAACATATCTCAAGGCATAAAAAAATTATTATTATTATGCAAATCCTGAAGCACTTGAGTACGCATCCCGAGGTAGTGTGAATTTTAAAAATAATAATAATAATAAAACAAATAATGAATATATAATGAAAAAAATAATAAATAATAAAAAATAATAATAATAAAATAATAATAAAATAATAAATAAAATAATAAATAAAATAATAAATAAAATGCGAATTTTAAGAAAAATAAATAAATAAATAAAAATTCGAAATTTAAATTTTTAAATTTGAAATTATTTTAAGAAAAAATTATTATTAATTTAAATTTAAATTTAAAAAATATATATATAAAAAATAATTAAATAATAATAATAATAATAAATAAAAATAATAATAAAAAAAAAGGGATAAGAACCCGATCTTACCTGCTTCGTTGTGATCTCACGAGAAGTTAGGATTAGATAGGGATGGGGGGTTTTTTGCGATTAAAAAGGAAAAAAATTTAAATAAAATAATAATAATAATTAGGAAAAAAATATATAATAATAATATAAAAAAATATATATAATAAAAAAATAATAAAAAGAAAAATTAATTAAAAATAATAATAATAATAATAAATAAGTAAAAAATAATAATAAACTTTAAAAAAATTAATTATTAAATTGAACTAAATTAAAAAAAGTTAAATTAAAAAAATTAAATTAAAAAAGAAGTTTTTAAAAAAATATATTTTTAACAATAAAAATTTTTAAAAAAATTTAAAAAAACTAAAAAAATTAAAAAAATTATTAAAAAATTATCCTCACCCCTTTGTTGTGATTTGACGGAGGGGGTTGGTGGAAAAAGATAAAGATCCGGTTTTTTTTTTTTAAAAGGTGGGGGAAAAAGGAAAGAAAGGAAGGAGAAAAAAAGAGAAAAAAGAAGAAGAAAGGGGACAGGAGAACGTCTAAGGTGCTTGATCTCTTTCTCTATCCTCCCGTATATATATATATAATATATATAAAAAAGAAGAGAAGTCACCGCCGCTGATGCTGCCTATCAAAGAAGTCGCGGACATGGTTGAATAGCTGAAATAATGCTGCCAACCGTGTCCGATATCCACTGCTTCTACTGATGTCGTCTTATGATCGCCGCCGCTTAACGGAGGTCGCGGGCATGGTTGAATGGCTGAAATAATGCCGCCAACCATGTCCGGTACCCGTACTGCTTACCCTCTGATGCTCGCCTCGCCCATTCTCATCATGGACTACTCTGGAGGTTATGTTGTTCACTTAGCTTCAGGAGCAGCAGGATTCACTGCAGCATATTGGGTTGGCCCGAGAATAAAGAAGGACAAGGAAGACTTCCACCCCAACAATATCCCTCTGACGCTCGCCGGAGCCGGGATCTTATGGATGGGATGGACAGGTTTTAAAGGCGGTGATCCGTTCTCAGCAAACGTTGACTCATCTATTGCAGTACTGAACACCCATATCTGCGCTGCCACCAGCCTCTTGATCTGGACTTGCTGGGATGTTGCCATCTTCGGCAAGCCATCACTCGTCGGAGCCATCAACGGGATGATTACCGGACTTGTTTGTATAACTCCTACTGCACGTCTTGTGCAGAGCTGGGCAGTCATTGTGATGGGGATAGTCTCTGGTAGTGTTCCATGGTATACAATGATGTACCTGAACAAAAAAGTCTAAGTTGCTACAGAGAATTGATGACACTCTTGGCATCCTGCACACCCATGCCATTGCCGGAATCCTCGGCGGGGCAATGACCGGTCTCTTTGCACACCCTGATCTCTCAAGCATGTTCCTACCCGTAACTAACTCCAAGGGAACCTTCTACGGTGGACCCGGCGATGTTCAGTTCCTGAAACAGCGTGTGGGTGCCTGCTTCATTGTGGGTTGGAATATTGTAGCCACATCCATCATCCTGCTTGTCATTAGATTTTTTTATACCTTTGAGGATGTCGGAAGAAGAGCTGCAAATCGGCAATGATGCAGTTCATGGAGAAATAGCTTATTCAACAACACATACACATGACAGCAGTATGCCGAATGGCACCTCTCGTCGAGACCTCGAGAATCAAGCTCTTTAAGAAAGTTCACAAAATCCAGTTGAATACAAGAACTATGAAGTCGTGTACAAGTCATCCCTATTCTTTATATCTTTAGGGTTTTGGAAGTAAAATAATATAGCAGCAAAAGGGCAAAAAAAAAAAATCAAAATTCAGAGGATTAATCGAATGGCATTGGAGGAGGTGCGGTCAAGCTTCCAAAATCTGGAGTCAAATGTTTCCCACTGTGTTGATACTGACACGGTTTTTGCTGTTGTTGATAGGGTTGGAGTTTCTTGCCTTCAGTGCATCAAGAATCTCTACATAGCTCTGTATACGCCGAACCTGAAATTAAAAAAAAAAAAGTACTGTCAATGCATTCTATTACTGTAATTAAAAAAATTTGATGAAATGGAAATAAAAAAAATATAAATAAAAAAAAACACAAAAAAAAAACAAAAAACAAATAATAAAAAAAAATCTTCATGCTTTTACTTGTACTCTTGCCCTTAATCGGAGGTTCCTAAGATTTCTAATCTAGGGTAATTAATAATAGAGGCTTGCCTCTATTAGGAATGAAAGAACCCACACAAAACAAATATGGTATTTGTGCTTCGATATATTGTCTGGTGTCTTTTTCATGATGCCAGACGTATATTTTCGATCCCACAAATTCTGAACCCACAATATACGTCTGGCATCATGAAATTTAAATTATCTCAAAAATGTCTTCTACACTTATCTTGAATATATCCAAGTATAATGAAATTTATTTATTTTAACCATTTGTTGTCCCAATTCGATTATGATTTGACTGTGTGTAATTTTTTTAAAAAATTTTTATTCGATTTGAATCAGGACATGCAATTTTTTTACATAAACAAATGCCCCTTCGTACTTGTCTCACGAAGAATTTTAGTGAGATTGAGTGAGAGAAGTACGAATCCTCGTGTTTTTAGACATCAGCTATTTTATATCGTTGTTGGCTTAACGGAATGATATTCAATATTGTTATAATCCTTTCCTTAGCAATGGATATCTCGAGCCTTTCCTTAGCAATGGTTATCTCGAGCTTGGCATAGAACCTTCTCCATCTTTCTCTCTCTTATTTTTTTTTTGAATGAGGGCCTTGTATTTGTAAACATTTTCAACCAAATTTGGGATGATTTTATAAGCCATTCACCCACTTGATAGCACCATGGGCGAACACGGAAATAGACAGACATGGTTTTTGAACCCAATTTTTTATGATAATCGAATGAGCTCAAAATAAATCTCCACCGTTCATCTTAAAGGTAAGGACCTTATAAATGACTATAAAAATTTTCACTAAAACTGAATATGATTTGATATGGTGATGCTTGACTTGATGATGAGGTAGCTGGGCAGGAATTTAGGCAGATTTTGCCTCTAAATGTCCGAATTTTTTATAATGGACATATGAACTTAGAATTCAATCGTGACTGTTCATATTGAAGACCAGAACACCTTGATCATATAGAAAAAATTTCAAGAGGATTGAAATTATTTTGACTATTTGATCTTAAGCTAGAATTTGAATATAGTGTAATGACAATTATTAATGAATTTCATGCTTGATTTGTGATTTTATTTTGATAATTGATGGACTTGAGGCTCAATCATAACCGTTCACATTGAGCATTATCAAGGCTAGAGTTTTAATAAAAAATTTCAGACCAA
This sequence comes from Dioscorea cayenensis subsp. rotundata, assembly GCF_009730915.1. Lineage (NCBI taxonomy): Eukaryota > Viridiplantae > Streptophyta > Magnoliopsida > Dioscoreales > Dioscoreaceae > Dioscorea > Dioscorea cayenensis. The sequence continues at coordinate 13,694,888 of NC_052484.1, forward strand.
TCCGAATTTTTGGCATAGTCCGGTTAATGTAGAGAAGCGGTGTCCTGCATCATGACCCATAGTTATACTCTCTTCAATTAATTTTGTAATCTTCAAATCAAATTTCAACCTTTCAGATTTAAGAGAAACATATATTTATGATTTGAAAGAAATTTCAAGGCAATCAAAAGTAATTTGGTCACCCCATGAAGACCTTGATTGGAGCAATACCATCAAAGAAGCTTTAACTTTCATGCATAAGGATTTTTTTGTTTTGTTTTGTTTTGTTTTGTTTGTTTTTTTTTTTTGGTTTTTTTTAATACAGGGACCAATGTATTTGCCTCAGGAAGCACGCTTAACTGTGCATGACCGGTTTACATGGAACCGGACGTTCCTTCATAGACAAACATATGTCTCCTTATTTCATTGAACTAATTTTAGTACAAAAAATGGTTTTAATACATAAATGCATGAAAATAAATGTTTTGCCTCGAGAAGTACATTTAATTGTACATGACTAGTCAACCCTTATGAGGGACTAGACATTCCGTCATAGGCAAAACATTTTTACATTAGACATAATACTTCTTCAAGAAACGACCATTGATGGGTGGCATCGGTCTTTCTCCATTGGCATCGATAAGTTGATATGCGCCTCCTTCGTAGACGATCTCCACAACATAAGGGCCTTCCCAATTTGCTTTGAATTTGCCCCCGGCCTTTTTGTTGGTGATGATGGGTCTTCTGAGGACAAGGACCATCTCTCCTTTGGTAAAAGTCCGAAAACGAGCCATCTTGTTGTATGCTTGAGACATTTGTGCTTTGTAAACTTCGAGATTTTGTTGCACCCCTAATCTTTTTTCATCAAGAGAGTCCAACTCATCCAAGCGGAGCCGAACATTATCTTCATTAGAAATTTCATTTTGCAATGCCATTCTCAGGGAGGGTATCTGGATTTCGAGAGGTAAGACCGCTTCAGTTCCAAATACCAAAGAATATGGCGTGCACTGTGTCGGAGTCCTACAAGTAGTGCGATATGCCCATAGCATCTCCGGGAGTCTTTCATGCCAATCTCTCTTGTTTTTGGACACTGCTTTCTTCAACAGCTTCGAGAGCGTTTTGTTGAATGCTTCCGCTAATCCATTTGCTCTAGCGTTATAGATGGGGGTATATCTCCAATCTATTTTATGATGCTGCGCAAATCTCCCAACCTTGAAGCTTCTGAAAGCGGGGTCGTTGTCTGAAATAATTCTTCTTGGAGTCCCAAATCTATATAGGATGTTTTCTCTGAAGAATATGAGGATATTCTCAGTCTTAACTTCTCTCAGCGGGATTGCTTCTACCTATCTAGAGAAGTAATCTGTTGCAACCAATATGAACCGATGTCCCAAAAATGATGGTGGTTCGATAGGACCGATTATATCTGTTCCCGATATCTCAAAGGGCCATGGGGTGTAAAGGATTTGGATGTTGATGAATAAAATCTCCATGTATCTGACATAGATGACACTTTCTAGCATAATTGATGCAATCTCCAACCATGGTTGGCCAATAATATCCCAAGCGCTTGATCTTGAGTCGCATCTTGGGTCCGGATTGGTGCGCACCACATATCCCAGAATGCACATCATGCATAACTTCTTGGGCTTCTTCATATGAGAGGCACCGCAGGAGCAGTTGATCATAGGACCAGCGGTATAATATATCATTTAGGAGGGTGAATCTTAGGGCTTTTCGCTTTATCTGAAGACCTTTTGATTTATCCTCAGGGAGTTTATCATATTTCAAATATTCCATGAACGATTGTCTCCACTCTTCTTTTGACCTCGTCGTGGATCGTACTAATGGGTCTTCTATTTTTTATGGTTATATGGATTTTTTCATAATTTGGATTTGCTAGTTCCTTTGCTACTTTCGCCAAAGAATCAGCTTCTCCATTTTCTGATCTTGAAACCCTCCTCAATTGCACTTGGGGGATTTTCTTCATCAGATTTTTGACCTTCTTATAATATTTAAGAAGTTCAGGTTTGTATATCTTGTAGTCTCCTTCAACTTGCTTGATAATGAGTTGTGAGTCTCCAAATATGTGTATGTCTTGGATTCCCATTTTGATTACCAGTTCCAAACCAGCTATGAGAGCTTCATATTCTGCCTCATTGTTTGTACATGGTTCCGTGAGGAAGAGAGCATATCTGAGGATTCCCCCTTTCGGTGTAACAAATACGAGTCCTATTCCAGCTTTGATTTGTGGCACTTGGGACATGAGTGCCGGTTTTATAGATGACGCTCCATCAAAGTATAGTCGCCACCTTGCTTCTTCCACTATTAATGTCTCTTCATCAGGGAGATCAAGATTAAGTGGTGAATCATTAGGGAGAGGATGTGCTGCTAGAAAGTGTACCAGCGCCTGCCCTATAATTGTCTTCTGTGAGTATACGTTATATCAAATTCCATCAAAATCAATGCCCATTTTGCTAGTCTCCCTATAAGCAACGGCCTCGTCATAAGGTATTTGAGTGGGTCTATTTTTGATATGAGTATTACCTTATGCGCTAGCAAGTAGTGTCTCAACTTCTTGACTGCAAACACCAAGGCTAGGCAATGCTTTTCAATTGGCGTATATTTACTCTCACCTCCTACCAACATCCTGCTAAGGTAATATAACACATTTTCTTTGCCTTCTTCATTATTCTGAGCCAACATAGCCCCCAAAGATCCTTCCAATGCGGCTGTATATAAGATCAGAGGCTTTCCATGAATCGGGGCTGTAGTACTAGTGGGTTCACCAAGTACTGTTTAATGTCATCGAAAGCTCTCTGACATTCATCATCCCATTTGAAAGGAGCATTTTTCTTGACCAGTTTAGATAAGGGCTTGCATCTTCCAGAGAGGTTGGAGATAAATCTCCTGATATATGCTAAACGACCTTGGAAGAAGCGCAGTTGCTTCAATGTCCGAGGAGGTGGCATTTCTAGGATGGCCTTTATCTTGGAGGGATCTATCTCTATTCCCCTGTGCCTCACGATGAAGCCTAGGAATTTTCCAGAGAGGACTCCAAAAGCACACTTCATGGGATTCATTTTCAACTTGTATTGTCTGAGGCGTGTAAAGACTGTCCTTAAATCATCAAGATGCTTGGCTTTGGAATTTGTTTTAACCACAAGATCATCTACATAGCATTCGACAACTTTGTGAATTAAATCATCAAATATTCTGGTCATATCCCTTTGATATGTCGCTCTTGCATTCTTCAATCCGAACGGCATTACCCTATAGCAATAGATTCCCATGGGTGTTCAGAAAGCAGTATTCTTTTGATCCTCTGGAAGCATTTTAATTTGATTGTATCCAGAATATCCATCCATAAAGGAGAACATCTCGTACCCTGAGGTGTTGTCGATCATGAGCTCCATAACTGGGAGGGGAAAATCATCCTTGGGACAAGCCTTATTTAAGTCCCTGAAGTCTACACATATCCGTATTTGCCCATTCTTCTTTTTCACAGGGACTATGCTAGCTATCCAATCAGGGTATGTTTCTTCTCTGATAAAGTTCGCTTCAATCAGCTTCTTTGTTTCTTCTATCACCTTTTCTTCTAAGTCAAACTTCATTTTCCTCGGTGCCTGTTTAACTGGAGTAGCATTGGGATCAATGGCCAGTCTGTGGACAGCTACGTCATCATCTAACCCTGGCATCTCATTATAGTTCCAAGCAAAGCGGTCAATATGCTCCTTCAAAAAAACCTTGAATGATGCTTTTTCTTCTTCTGATAGTTGTGCACTTAGGAAAGTCGGCCTCGGGTCCTCATCGCTTCCCAAGTCAATTTCAACCAACTCATCAATTGTTGCTTGCCCCCCGTCTTCTAGTTCGACTGGTGCATTCTTCATCTTTATTTCTTTTTCCTCATCCTGCAATGTTACCATGTAACATGAGTGCTTGGAAAACTCAGAATAGCCTATCCCTTTCTTGTCTATCTGTGTAGGATGCCACAACCTACGAAAGCCCTGATGTGACCTCCTTGACCACTTGATTTTGCTCCCAAATCTCTCAACTATCGTCCTGAGCTTGTTGGGGTAATGGCTTGGGAAGCTTATGGGTTGAGCTTCATCGCCTTCTATTTCTTCAATATTTATGATATCATCACTTAAGATCTTTTTGCTCTTGTTCTTGTAAAAGAGAATACCTCTCCTTTTCATGACGAGCTGACACATAAAATGTTTTTAGATGCTCGACTGTATTTACATTCAAGTCATCCAGGGATTTGTGCAGACCATCAGGAATCCTCGTAATGTATAATGCATTTTCTTCAGTAGATCCGTCAATTTGACCCTTACTTTGGTGTATATCTGCATCGCTCTCATCTTTTGATGACTCAGTGTCACTACCAAAGTGAGGTGGCGCTGGTTCCTTTTTTTGGAGCACAGGAGTAGTTTTGGCTGTCTTGATCAAAGTCACTTCTTCTGGGCACGGCAGTTTGCCCCCTTTGGTTGACTTGGATGTGTTGAGATAATACCTCGTATCCTCATAGTGTATTTCATGGATGCCAAAGGGTTGGATCTCCCCATCAATTCTAAACTCTTCCCCATCCACCAAATACTTTGCGCATTGATGCAGTGTTGAAGGAACCAACTGGTTTTCGTGAATCCATGGCCTTTCCAAGAGGGCTTTATAGGAAGCATCAGCATCAATTACATGGAATTTCACGTTAGATGATATTTTTCCAAATTTGAGGGGGAGAGTGATTGATCCCAATGCCTTTTTGGCTGTGTTGATTGAAGCCCTGGATAATGATCTTCTCCAAAGATAAGTGGCATACTTCAAGAGCCAACGCTCGAAGAATGTTGAGGGTCATTAAATTCAAAGAAGACCCTGGATCAATCAAAACCCGATTGATCTTTACTCCATCACAAAATCCTGTCACATATAGTGGTCTGTTGTGTGCCGCAGTCCCAAGTAATAAGTCCTTATTTGTGAAGGACACTGAAGATGTATGAGATGCATACAGGGCTTCTTTTATGTTGACTTCGGCGAAGTATGCTTGATACTCCTTAGGATTTTGTAGAGCATGTATTAAAGACTCCCTGACTTCAGCTGACATCATCAACGCATCGTACCTATTGAGGAGTGCTGGGACTTTCTTCAAGTGTGCCAAAATGTTGTAGTTTTGCTTTTTTTCAAGGGTTTCTTAGGGGAGACATTCTTTTCTTCAACCATCTTCCCTTTATCTCGGCAATTTGAACTAGGAACCTGTCTTGGCTGAAGTGTTTTCCCAGTTCTAAGCTGCATCTGATGTACATGTTGTGGTGCCTCATCTTCCTCATCAGGGAAGTTTAGCTCATCTTCTGAATCATCATGAGCAACTATAGCATAACATTCGCCTTTTTCTTCAAAGTAATCCTCAGTGAGTGTCGAATTTCCCTGAGAAACCTGTCCTTGCAACCATTTTTGGAAAGCGTGACATTCTTCTATGGTGTGTCCTGTAAGCCGATGATATTGGCAGTAGTTTTGATGACCATCAAGATGCATCAAGCGCCGCCTTTTGGGTTTAGGCAAATCCAATCCATTTTCTATAGCTTGATCAAAAAGCTCTTTCCTTTTATCTTTTCTGATAAATCCTTCTTTAGTATTTGTTGCTTTAGAAGGGGCTGGAGAATCCACGACTTCTGAAACAAAATTTTGTCCTGATGATTCTGGAGGATATGTCCCAGATTCATCCCACTCAGCATCTTCAATATGTAACTGTCGTAGCCTATTAGCTGACTCCTCTATTACCCTTTGAATGAAAGCAGGGATGTCTTCAGTAGGTATGACTTTGTTCAAGACCTTATATTTTGGGGTCTTCGGGGTGTAATATGGTTCTTTGGACATTACTTGTGGGTAGGGTTCCAAGAGCTTGGCGTTTGCCTTTTTTACTCTCTCCCTAAATGCTATCTTCTTTCTCTGCTTCTTACTGACATAGGGCCGACTGTAACGGTCATATGACTCTTCTGGCTCAGAGAAACTATCATATTCATTAGTATCATCATCTTCTAGGTTATATAGAGGTTCCCCTCCCGAAATAACCCTACAAGTCTCCACTTGCACATCTTCTTCATTTTCAATTTTCTTAGTTAATTCCCCTTGTAATTCTTCGACTTCTTCGGGAAAATAATCTCTGAGGGTAATCAGAACCCTTTCTTTCTGCTCATATTCTTCAAGGGTCTCAATATACTCCTCAATAATAGATTTCTTACGCTTTGATTGTTCGCGCTTTTGCTTTCTTTTCTTGTTCTTTTTCTTTGACTGCTTTGTCCGATGACATTTATGAGGTTGCTGAGAGCGCTTCCAAATTATCCCTGGCAATTCAGCCAACTTTTTTAACATCTTCATTGATCTTTTGGATACAAATACTTCCCATAACTCTTTTGGGACAGCACAAGGTTTGTCATCCTCTGTTGATGTAAATATCACCTTGTTACCAACCACTGTGACTTCCCTTTGGGATGACCCTTCTGGGTTTAGGGCAGTCACGTAGCGTATATGTTCAGCTGGTTGCTCAGACAAAACATTCTTTGAGAGTGTGATTTTGCCCTCTTGGTATTGTCGCTCGACCCAATCCTTGAAAACATAACAATCTTCTATTGTATGTCCCAATACCGTATGATATGGACAATAGTTGGGATGATCTGTCTTACTTTGCTCTTCAGGTCTTTTGCATTCAGGGAGCTGCAGACCCTCTCTCACAGCATCTTTGAAGATTTTATGTACTTTATCTCTTCTGAAGGAATACTTCTTATTCATCCTATCCTTCAAGGAAGGAAGAGGTTTTGACTCATTGTCAGTAGCACCTAAGCTAGGTACCTTTGCTTGTTCTGATTTATGGGACTCTGCTATGCCTTTCCCCTTCTTAATATTGAAGGTAGTAGCAGTGTACTTGACGCATTCTGTTTTCTTGGATTTGTCTTTGTCACTCCTTGAAGTGGTTTGGAAATTGGACAACACCTTCGGTTTGGTCCTTTCCAATTTTTTAGCTTGTGAGATTAAGCCTTGGAATGTAGTGATGCTAGATGTACTCAAGAAAGGCGACATCCAACTATCAATGTTCCCCAGCAATAAACCTACTGCCTGCTGCTGATCAAGTGGTTGTTCACATTTAATGCTCAAGTTCCTCCACCTCATAATGTAATCAACCACTTTTTCATCTTTGTTTTGGCGAGTGGCTACTAGGTCAACAATTGTGATTTTGTCACTTATGCCCCCAAACCGTACTCGAAATGCATATTTTAACTGCTACCATGTTTGAATCAACTCGGGTTGCAGATTTGCATACCATTCAAATGCTACTCCTGCAAGACTTGCAGAGAACTGTCTGAGGAGGAGTGATGGCTTCACACTTGTATCTCCACAAGCCGTGACAAAATGAGCCAAGTGTTGGTCAGGATTGCCAATCCCTGTAAATTGCTTGAATTTAGGGACATTATATCCCTTGGGGTAAGGCACCAAGTCGTGGTAGCTGGGATAGGGCTTGTCTTCATCTGCCCTTGTTTCAATTCCTTTGGCTTGATTTAATTCAGCAACTACCATTCGTTGTATCTCTTCCCGAGTCATTACAGCTGATTGTTCCTAAACAGGAGCATAAGAGGTTCCCCCATGCTCTGCTGGCCTGAAGGTTTCCTTTGGATGTGGTGTTGGACTTCTCGACCTCTGCACATTTTCCATAGGAAACCGTGGGGTTACCCCTTGCTCAACTGGCCTTAGGGTTTCTCTCGGCCGTCGGGTTGGACTCCTTGATCTTTCTGGTTGTTCAGGTTGACTTTCCATGAGGATTTTAATTTGTTTCTGCATTTGTAACATTGACCCCATCAACATTGCCATGTTGTCATTGAGTCTTTGATATTCAGTATCACGATGTCCCTTTTGAGGAATAAAAACAGGTCCATCCTCTTCATCTTCATTTAGTTGCTGTACTTCTTTGTGTTTCCTTGGTACATGGAACGGTGGAAGGCTAGTCCCTATCCCTTGCTCCTCATGTGGTGGCACATGAATGGAACCTTATTCTCCATTCAGGGAGTCTGCTGCTCTTCTACGGGATCTTGTAACAGGTCCCGGTTGTTCTTGTTCGAGTGCAGGATCTCCTCCTGCTTCAGTAACCATCCGAAAAGTGTGTACTTCCACATCTGCATCAGACATTTCTTCATCTTTCATTTCCCTCCTCCATTGAAATTTAGACCTGTCAACCTTGGGTTGATTTCTTGTAGGAGCTAAGCAATCAAACACTGTCTTTTGCGCTGTTAAAATCAATTGCTTCTTCTTTTGATAGAATTCTTTTGGTCTTATCTTTACTGACTGCAGTTTCCTTGATGCTGTGTAAGTCTTGTAAAGGTTCTGACCAAACGAATTCCTGTGATAGGACTTTGGAGGCCGACCAACCTTGTTTTCACTTAGTTGGGGGGGGCAGGTCTGCAGTGGTTGCGTTCTTCTTCACCAGGTTAAGAGGTTCAAATGAGTTGTTGAAGCTATTCATTTGATCATTCTTGTTTCCTTGGAACGACACAAAATCCAACTTTTGCCTTGGAATTTTGACTTTCCTTTGTGTGAGCCTTGAAAACACACTTTTTTTCTTTGCTGTAATGGTGAAAGCGGGTTCATCATCATTCATTACCCTTTTGGGGTGAGATAGCCTTCTAAATACAGATACTCTTGGTGTTCCCCTGACAGCAGCATCCTCACCAGTTGCAGGAGTAATCACATTGGGGCGACGACCTTTAGGAGGAAGTCGCGAGACTGTCAGGTTCTCCTTCGAAGGTGCGGGTCTCCTTACGAATTGCACCGACTTAGATATGGTGCCAAATGTCAGCTCTGCTCCTGCAGCTCCAGTGTTGAAGGTGCAGTTGGGCAATTGCACCTCAGTTCCTTCGGCGAGGAAAATTGTGAGTTTCAGGCTTCCAGAAGTGGTTGAGTTTTTGAATGCCATTTGTTCTTCATTTCCTGCAAAATAAAAAACAAACATTATTAGATTTTTTTTTCATAGGATGTGGGAACAACGCCTTTACTTGTACTTTTGTCTCAAAGATGGGAGGAGGAATGGGTCCCCACTGGGCGTGCCAGAATTTGTGCTTCGATATATTGTCTGGTGTTTTTTTCATGATGCCAGACGTATATTTTCGATCCCACAGATGCTACAAAGGTTAAGAGGCTAATAAGCAATAGTGTTAGAGATTTCAAATACTATTCCAAATACTATTCCAAATCACAACTTTCAAGATTCTGAGAAAATTAGACACCTAGTACTATGACATATCCGAAATTCACATGATTTAGTTGAATGCAAAACATTTATTTGAAAATTATGCAATTCCTACAAACTTATAATTTTGACATATTCCTTTCAAACATGGATATCTCTCAATATATAACTCCAAAATTAATGATATTTTACTGAAAAATCAGATAACTTAATAGTAAACAACTTTTCTATTTTTCACCTTACCCAATTCCATCTCTATGGCCTTCAAAAATATCCACCAATCTTGATGTTATGCTCAGATATCGCATCGGAGATAGACTAATAAAATCAAATCTCACAAGCTATAGGCGTATAAAATCTAAAATTTTGTAGGTACTTAAATAATGTCAAACTCAAAAATTCTCTTATTTCACAGTCCTCCAAATTATGTCCCTAACACCTCTAAAATTGATGAGGAATTTTGGCTATTTCAAAAGCAGATATCTGAAACTTATCAAATGAAATCAATCAACAATTCCTCTGCCCTAACAGTATAAAAGATCTTTAAGACAAAATATGAATTTCACCAGAGGTTAGGAGATCTCAACAAGGCATTAAAATTAAAGATTGGGAGGGGTAACAATGCGAAAGGTGAAACTACACGGCCTACAACCAATTCCATTTTACAAGAAAATTTTCCTAGCTCTAATGCTAACTGGCAAGGATGTGAGTATGGATCAACAAAATATGTTCACAAAATCCTTAAAAGATCTATTATCAAAACAAAAGGCTAACTAGAATCAGAATTTATAAACATGGTATGAAAATTATGCTTAAACTCCTAAAAATGATGATAATCTAACAAGATTTAATAGCTATAATATAATTGAGAATTTAAAATTTTAGAATAACTCATATTACAAAAGGAAAAAGATTGCATAAGGAAAATCTTGCTTAAGTTGTAAGTATTCTACAATCACCCACCGGTAGTCGTGCTCGCTAGATGAACTCCTTACAAAGGGTTTCTGGATCTTGTCATCATTCCCACTAGGCAATCCAATAACGAGAAAGGAATCCACGTTCTTTCACTAAATTTGAAAGCACACGAACTCCCAACAAGATAAGAAAGGATTGAAGGTTCAATTGTAGAGATCATGGTTTTAAAAAATTAACAAAAGAAAAAATTTTAATCAAACAATAAGATAAAAATAATGATATTTAAATATTTAAATATCTTTAAATCATATCTAATGGTGGGGATCTAATCAGGGTGTGAGATTCACATTGTCAAAATGCTTACTCGTTGGGTGATATAGACCTTTTTCCTAATTCATTTGCTGAGTTGCTATCAATGCAAATTTTCATATCTTCATCTTGAACATTATGTATCCCTTCAAATAAACTAACATTAGTTGATGTTCCAACATATTCTAGTTTACAAGTGTTTATAAAAAAGAATTAAAAAATGATAAATAAATTCAAACAAAATTAGAAAAAAATCACATATTAAAAAAGAAAAAAGTATAAATAATAAATTCAAAAATAAATAAAAAAATAAAAGGGATAATAAAAATTTAAAAAATTCAAACAAAGATAAATATTTAAAAAAAAACAAAAATTGAAATACAAAATCAGGATAAATCAAGATATTCCGATAAGCATCCGACCTTCTTTGCTTGGTTTCTTCATTTGGTTATATATATATATATATAAAAATTTTTTTTTTTCTACTTCAATATGCATCTCCAAGTCCTACCTCAACCTTTTCTCTCTCCTTTGCTGAGCTACCCATCCCTAAGAAACCTAGTTGTCACTATGCATTTATAACTCCATCTCCCATCATATCGCTCTTTACATCGATTATGATATGCCCACTGTTTCTGCCCCTTTCACTCTCCTCACATGTACCACATTTTCACTTTTCTACTCTAAGAAACTCTTGTTTGGTGTCAAGCCGCAGATTCGACATAAGTGAATTTGATATACAAAAAAAGTCATAGACTGACAGGGCGTGAACCCAGCAGGCTTGCAAAACCTCGAAACCTGTCTCAAGATGGAGAATGTGACTAATTAACAAAAACACGGGTACAAACTTAATGGTACAACATAGCACGAAAGATCAAATGTTTAAAATATAGGATTTGGAAGTCCAAATAACAAAATGCAGTACACACAATTATATGTCCAAGGAAACATAAGTATTGACAGCTCACTAAGTACCCTTGGGTTTATTGCTCCTAATCTAAAAAAGATTTAAATAACTTTATGAGCTCAATAGCCCAGTAAGTAATCCACAAAGTTCTAATCAATAACATTTATAATTTCCAAAATCAATAACCAGAAAAATAAGACCAAGGAATTTAAAATGCAAAACATAACATAACAGCTCTTCAAATAACAATGTATGTTTCTAAAACATAGTCATATATCAATTAGACTGAACCATAATTTCAGAAATGTAAAATACTGAATTTCCAAAATAATATAAGTCTTCAAAATTCACTATCAATATTAGAGGTCATTTATTTATGCTGGGTGATCCGAATTAGGATATCATAAGTCATTTATTTAGCCTCGGTGACCTAAGACTGAGTATCAGAGGTCGTTATCATTTCACCAACGGGCCGATATGAAACTACAATCTCATGTTCCATAAATGCTTGTCGACAAGATCAGTGTTTAACCCTTACTGACAGAGTTAAGCATAGCTTATTTGGAGATTAAAATATTCAGAATTTAAGTCTAAAAATATCCAAAAGCTTTCAATTTTTCATGCACAGAGAATACATAATTTCCCAACTTAACAAATAGCCAATAATCATAATTATAACAAAAAAAAAGGGAATATTATGTATGTACTTAAAAGTAAGAAAACAAATCGACAGTGAATAATCAAGAAATTATGGGAGAATTAATTTAAAGAATAATCCAATTAATAAATAGATAAATAATTATCAAACAAAGGTAGAGATTATATAAATAATGAAAAGCTAAAAAAAATTAACCAATTAAAATGTCTATCATATATGAGTGAAAGTATTTAGGTAAAATTTCCAATTCCCCAAAAATGTATACCATATAAATAACATGCAAGCAAACTTAAATCTACGTATTTTAAAGTAATATGACTAAATACGAACCATTACTTACATGTAAAAATCTTCTGACTTCTAGAACTCCACCCCACTAAAATTCGGTTTTCGGAAATAACCTATAATTAAAATATAGAATTAACAACCTTTTTAAAATTTGGACCTAAAGCTAATGGTAGACTTTCTCCAAGTTTAAGCATGACAAAACCAAAGACAGAAAAAGTATAAGAAGCAAGGCTTCAATAATCAATTTCCAAGGTTTAACAATTAGTGCTATCAGCTAGTGAGAAGGAGAGCAAATAATTTGACACTATTACAGAGGCAAAACAATGAGTAAGGATGCATGTGATGAAAACCAAAAATCCACTCAAGTTTGACAACCATGCAAAAGTAAGGATATTAATAATGAAAGAAAAAAGAAAATGAGAGAAAGAATAGGTGAAAGAAGGAAGAAAGTTGCTTGTGGTATAATAGTTACTAACCACTATGAAAGCTAATTATTTGAGCCAATACTAAGCTCTAAAGGTTTCAACACCCTTATAAACTAAATTTTAAGGAGCAACAAGCTATGATCATGCTATAAACTTTTGAACCGAACTCACCACAAACTTTGAGTAATGCTCCCTTCATGTTACTTAGGCCTAAAACAAATTTGATAAACATGCCAAATCTTGCAAAGAACAGTAATCTCTCAAACATTTTCCAAACTAAATAGTTGAGAAATACTATCAAGGGGTGGAGAGAACTCACAACCAAGCTCTACAGGAAATTACAAAAGTTGCAGAAACCCAAATATAAGTGTGATATCTATATAATCATTGTAGATGGCTTATAAGAGGCTATAAAAGCATATATATATATATATATAGATCCATGAACAAACACAATTCAGACTGTAGAATCAATTGGAAAAATATAAACATACTAAGCAATTATGAGATTGATAGATCTCTGTGTGTTAGTACATGTATGTAGAAATATCTATGCATGCTTTGGAAGAATACTTCTATAAAACTTGAGATGTGACAAACTAATATGCTAAACAAATCAACAGACAAGACCACAATTCAGAAGGACATCATGGTCAGAAGTTCTAAAGGGCAATAATACAAGCATATATTCTAAGTCATTCGGAAACTTGCACCACTAGGAAGAAAATCAAAAAGCAAGTTTTAACTATTACTCAAAGTAAGGTTAAAAATGAGAGTCATGCTTTCAGTCATGGGGCAAGCAAGGGCGCCTATCTTTAATTTGTTGATGAGCTGGCGATGAAGGGATCCTCTCAACCTCACCCACGCCTGGCAAGAAGCTCTAGCAACACCTCAGCTCTTCAATTCTCCAAGAGATTAAAGTGGAAGGGATGAAAACAATCAAGACCTAAATCAAGTTCTCAAGTCACTAGGAGAAGACTAAAGCCCAAAAGTGCACTAGGAATTAATCGTTTTAGCCTTCTTACAATAGCTAGAAGACAAGACAGACGGGGTCTACAATCCTCCCCACTTAAGAGAGTTTAGTTGTTATAACCCAGCCTTCTAAACCTAATATTGTAGTATTTTTATCCCAACAATGTAGCTATTACATGGTATTGTAGATATATTGCTTTAGCAACCCAAGAATTCCTTTAAAACCTCAGCATTTCCTCTTCCAATTCCATTTTAATCCATGGTCTTCAAACCCTAGCTTCTTCTCTGTTCATCTTTTTTCTTTTGCTAGTTAAAGGTAAGTAAATCCTTTCATTTTCTTTAAGTTTATCTCCTTGATCTTAACCCTAGAAAAGCTTTTAGGTTTTTGTAGTCTTAATGTTTTCTCTCTTGTTTTCATTAGATCTATAGAAGTAAGGAGGAGGACAAGAAGTAAGGTTAGTGGGTTAACTATTCCCTCTTGACCTATTCTAATTCTTATACGATGAATTTGTTTGATTTGGTGTTGACTTTATTTGATTATGTGGAATTCTTGAGCTTGTTAAGTTAAATTATCATAACATGTGTATTTTGAAGGGCTATATTACTGTATTTGATGATGTGTACTCTTGCAAAATCAACTTCATGTTTGTTGTTTATGGTTTATGAAAACTAAAGACCTTTAAGGGGGAGATTTACTATGAGTTATGCAAAGAGATTTATATGGACCTTATGTACTAGATAAAGTGATTGGTTTATTAGGGTTTATCTATATACCTCTGGGTGTAAGAGGTCGCACTGTTCCACTTAAGAGATATGCGGCCAGTTTGTGGCCTCATAGAAGTCGCATGGTTCCACCTAGGAACCATGCAAGCAGCTTGCGAGTGCATGTAGCCTACATGGGATTGGCTGGGAGCCATGCAAGCACCATGGAGCCCGAATGATATTATAAAACTAATAGGATTTCTTCAATTATTGTTTTGAAGTTAAATTTTGAATTGGTCTAACTTCTATAGTGTTTGGACGAGTTAGTATTCGGTTTTGTTGTGTGAATCTATGAAGTTAAAGATAGGGAATGTTAAATTATGGATTATAGATGATGCTATGGATTATTTATACTCAAAGGTGAATTTATCTCAGTGTCAAAAAATTTGCTTTATTATTGATAAAAGAGATCATAGGTCTTGTTGAGAGAAGATATTTAGTAAATTTATATAGGCAGTTTTGGATGATTGTGTTTATGAGAGATCTTGGGTTTAGTTAAGTTTAATGTGCATTCAAGTTTAGTCTTGATGGCATGCATTTGGAAATTTAATAATGATGGTTGATCATGTTGGAATTAGTTAGGACTAGAAGGTGAGAATGAAGGTCTATAGGAGTAGCCTAAGTTCAAGCTTGCTTTTGTTACTCTGGTTATAATCTTTTCAAGGATGTGAGATGACAATGTTTCCATATTAATTCAAGTAAAAAGTCGTTGATTAACTAAATAGCCCATAAAGAGAAAGCACACTTGGGATATGGAATTTAAATCATAACTTGGGTGTCAGTGATTATGGTCTTGGTGTTAATGTTAAATGTGAGCTGTTTATTGTGATTAGAGTTTGATAGATCATCTTTGATGTTTTAGCTTCAACATGCTTATATTGTTATGGAAGGATAAATCTACTCCCATTGGTCATTTTATTTTGTATAACATGCGTATTTTGTTCACACAAATATTCTGATAGTACTTTGTTGATATCTATACTAAATGATTCATGACATTTTTTAATTTTGTTCAAATAGTTGATTTCTACGAAAGACTTTTGTTTCTTCCATTATCAAAATATATACATACATATATATATATATATGATAAGTACTTGTGTTATAAGAATGCGAAGTGTTCTTTCCTTATGATGAGCATTACTTTTATCAGGTTTTAGCGCTAATACTTGTGCATTTGTGTTACTTTCATGTATATAGGGTTGTGAAGCCGAACGTTAAAGAAAGAAGCCAAAGTAGATCGTGAACGCACTATTTGGAGGAAATCTTGAGAAGGATCAAACATGAAGACATAAGGCGGGTTCAAGATGCGAGAATGTGTGCCAACCTCCGTGTATTTAAGCTAGCACAATGGTTTAGAGGGGCACAAAGGCAGTCACATTCGAGTATCCCGGCTTGTGCATTGATACTGTAGCAAATTACTGTAGCAGGTACTGTTCATAACCGGCCGAAAAAGAGAATCCAGAAAATCCACACGGGCGTGTGGAAATTATCCACGCCCATGCGGAAATTCCACAGGCCCGTGTGGCAAATCCACAGAGGAGTGTGGATGCCCGATTCCATCCCTATTTGAGCAGTGATTCAGCCCAGATTTCAGTATTTTTTTCTCCATTCTTTCCCAAACTTGAGAGGAGGCTGCGGCTAGGGTTTTGAGAGGTATTGGCAGGGTTTTTGGAGAGGTTTTTCTACTTCGACATCGTACTCCATTTGGAAGAAGGTTATTGGGAGAGCTTTCATCGGCACTGATCCGACGAGGTGTGTCCTAGGCCGGACAAAGGGACCTTTGGAGGAGACGAGGCTTCTCCACAAGACCATCGTCATGACTATCGAGGAGGTTTTCTATGGATTACTTGTTTTTACATTCGATTTCATTGTTGATTGTAAGTAGCTCCATGGAGAGCTAAACCCCTAGTGGGTATTTGGATTTGTGAACCCTAGGATGTATTTGTTTCATTAAACCTTCTATTATGCTTTCATTAATTGATGTTTTATTTAAGTTCCAATCTTGAATGCTTGATTGATTGAATCCTCCTTTAGAGTGACACTAGGGTTGAGAGTTCATATTGGTAACCCTTGTGAGTGAGTGACACACCACAAGGGTTAGACAAAGCTAGATTGGAGAGGGTCTAGAGGGTGAGTCGAGAGGTAGCGGAGCGTCCCCTTTCCCCTCCGATTTGATTTATCCTACCTTCATTTCCTTGAGTTCTTTGTGGTTATAGTCGAGTGAATGGGCTAAGGGATGATCTTCCGCTGGGGCTTAGTTGCAGAGGCAACAGAGTGAAGCGTTGAAGTGATTTTAGCACCTAGGGCTTGATTGTGACTAGGGATCTCTCACCTGGACCAAAGGGTTAGGTCTATATCTAGGAAGAGGATATATCTCTTGGAATCCCTAGAAGTCCATGCGATTCTATCCGAGTGTGAGGTGTTGAGATTGTTCGATTTCTCCTCCGGGACATGGTATAGAGTTAGTCATGGTTGACCTTAAATTTGAGACCATGTATTGAAGAATTTCCACGACTCATTAATGCATTAGTTAGGAGGCATAATAGTCGGTTTTGCACTTGAAACAATTGTCCTAGGCGGAACAATATCCGAGTACCCCATTTATATCGATTGCCTTATCTATCACTTGTGTTTTTCTTTCTTGCTTCTTTTATTCTCGTTTACATTACATCTTGTCAACACAATCATTATTCATCTTCACTTGGTTAAGAAACAATTTAAGTATTTTTTACTCTCTACTCATTGTGGATACGATATCCACTCACATAGGATTTTATTACTCAGCAAACCTGTGCACTTGCGGGACATACGCAATGGGCGTTGTCAGTATATATCTAAAAAGATTTCAAAGTATTGAACTATGTTATTTGGTTTAGGAGTTGGCTTGAAGTGTTATTTAAATGGCTGAATGAATTATATGCACATCCTTTGGCATTTTCAAAATTGTGAAAGTATTCAGTCAAATGAATAAGTGTACTTCTCATGCTATGCAATGTCATTGATATTTTGATGATGCACTTTCCGCAAGTGTACAGATCGTAACAAGTAATAAAGTAGTACCCCGTGAGGGGTAGGGTTGTCGAACCACAGTGATTGGACTTCTAGTACTAATTGCTTTCTAATCTCTAGTAGGTCAAGAATTGGTTGGTAAGAAGAATAACTAAACTGATTAAAATACTAAACGTACGGAATGATCAAGCAAACTAGGATCGAGTTTTCAATAACAAGAGAGTAATGCCCTAGGATAATCCCTATGTGCTTTAGTATACTGACTTGCTTCTAATATCTACCAAGTACATATATCCTAAGATCATTGCGGGTGCTCAAAAGCAATGTTGTATCTACGGCTCTCAAATATGAAAATTAAGTTTTGCAAGTGTAACTACGAGCTTCATACACGCCAAGTTTTGAAACTACACAAGGCAATCACAACTATGGTAATCCACACATGCCAAGTTTTACACAAACAACTATGCAAATCAAGCACGTCAAATTATGCAACACATAAATAAACACAATAACACATTAAAACTCCGTAGACATTAAAAACAAGTAGTCAAAGTACACTAAGCAACATAGTTCAACATCCCGGGGCACCGTGGAATGGTTAGCCCCTAATGATTTCATACAACTGAGAAGAATGAATAAATCCACTAAGGTGAGAAATCATGAGTTCCTCTTTTTACAAATTCTCCTTCGTTGAGCTTCAAAAGCTTCATGGATGAGCTCTACTTCTCTCGTGCCTCAAACTTGACCTTGATCCCCATAGACGGGTGTGGTGAAGCTTGATCATCGTTTTCATCAGTGCTCTCCAAGTGGAGAAGAAAATCTCCAAACAAAAATACTAATAAACTCTAGATCTGGGAGTTAAAAAGGGATTTTTGGGCTCAACACAGTCTAAGCACCGTCGTGCTCAGCCCGTGCTATTCTGTGGAAATTCTGAGCGAATCGGCTAAGTGTCTTCTAGAGAAAATCATGGGGAGAGCACGATCATGCTTTGCCCGTGCTCTGCTTAAGCAGGTCCGTGCAAGGAGCACAGAAAGCATGCTTCCTCTGTAACTCCATTTTAGTGATAATCAAAGGGAGGTGACCGTGCTCCAACACTGCTCCCCTTAGAAGCACCCCATGCTTGGTTGCTACTCAGGCTTCTTCATATAGCAATAATCGCAGGGACAAAGCATGACCGTGCTCTGTGCGTGCTTAGCTTGGACACTTAAAAAAATCTGCATTCTTTGGTTGTTTTTTGTCGCCTATTTTACTCTTAATTGTTTTGAATGCTAAATTCCTATACCATGAACAAATATACCCAAAATAGTATCGTATAAATCCAAAAAATGCTAAAAGATAAGCAAAAGTACAAATTGGGAGTAGGTAAAATATGATATAAATTGCACTCATCGTTTGATTTTATGTTACCTTGGTAAATGCGGGCTACGGTCCTCCCAATGTAGTGGAGGTCCTCACAACCCTGCTTATAAAGAGGCTGCATGAAGAACTAGTTGAATGTTCCTCTTCAGCAGGCGCATAGAGAACTTGAGGAGGGGTAGTGGAAGAGTCCCCTACTTAATTCTGAGACCTATGGGCACCATATTGCTAGTAAGCATGCTTAAGAACTTTAAAATATTCCTGATAGTTATTGGAAGCAAGTCAGTACACTAGTGCACTTGGAAATTAGTCCGGGGCATTACTTCTCATTGATTGCAACAACCCCTCCTTTGTCCACATGTTCTTTCCATCTTTCATTTGATTCTTCCTTAGTTTAATCACCTTCAACCTAATCGTTGACCGGCCATAGATTAGAAGGGTAATTATTACTAGGAGTCTCAGTCCCTATAGTTAGACAACCTTACCCCTCACGAGGTACCACTTTATTACTGGTTAAGATCTGTGCACTTGCGAAGAGTACATCAAGTTTTTAGGGTTGTTTTTGGGGACTGGCAACTTTTTGGAAAATTCAGATTCTAGTGATCTAGCCATTGTTTATATTGTTTTTATTTGTGAATATCTCTTTTCTTTCCTTTTTGCCATTCTTTATTTTATATCTTCATTTATTTATTATTTTGTTTTTGGCTGATTTTATTTCTTTTCATTTTGGAAGGAACAAGTGTATGACCCGAGGAAGCTTTTCATCTCCATTGGCAAGCCCCGATCTTGATATTGAAAGCAATTTTCATAGGAGATTAAGGTAGGTCAATTTGAGAGATACCGGGTCAGTTGAAGTTAAGCAACTAGAAGAAATGGCCAGGAATCAACAGAGTATTTTAGATTATGCTTGATCAAACTTGGAAAGTGCTGGTCTAGTATTGTTAACCCTGCTTTCAAGTGAACAATTTTAAATTGAAGCCAAATTTTATTCAGATGGTATAGTAGATGTGCTAGTTTGATGGGTTTCAAGATAATGAGCTATATGAACATTTGAAGAACTTCTTGGAGATTTGTGATACTTTTAAGGCGAGCAATGTGTATGAGGATGTAGTTCA
Organism: Dioscorea cayenensis subsp. rotundata; assembly: GCF_009730915.1. Taxonomy (NCBI): domain Eukaryota; kingdom Viridiplantae; phylum Streptophyta; class Magnoliopsida; order Dioscoreales; family Dioscoreaceae; genus Dioscorea; species Dioscorea cayenensis. Next base: position 13,714,812 of record NC_052484.1, read on the forward strand.
TCTAAGATTCTTTCCATTCTCAGTGCAAGGAAGGACCAGCCAATGGCCAAGTTTCTTGCCTCAAGGTTCTATCATAATATGAAAACAGTTGCCAAAGAAGTTCTTAACATGCTACTTCCCACCAGCGTAGATCACCAAGTTGAGGAGCAACATCTCATCCTTCCGCCAGATGGAGTCTGAGTCCTTGTATGGTACTTGGGAAAGATATAAGGAGTTACTACGGAAATGCCCATAACACGGGATAATGGAATGAATGCAGATCCAAATTTTTTATAACGGGCTTAAATGTATAACAAAATAGATGCTTGATGCAGCATATGACGGTTCACTGTGCAGCAAACAACCTAGTGTTGTACAAAGTTTGATCAAATGGATATCAATGCAGTTCCAAGAAGAACAAGCCGGTCAAGGTGGCCGGTATTTATGAAGTATATGCCATCACTACATTAGTAGAATAGGTTAAGGCCATCACAAAAAGAATGGATGCAATGATGTCACCGCCTCAAGCTCCAGTGATGATTGTTGAGAGTTTTGGGTCACAAGCTGGTCCCAACTATGTTGGTCAGAATAGCTAGTACCATAACAACCCATACAATAGTACTTACAATGCAGGGTGGAGGAGCCATCCCAATTTTTCATAGAGTCAGCAGGACAGGGTCAAGGTCTACAACAACAATCCAGACCATCCCACCCTCAGTTTCAGCATCCATCTCAGTTAGAGGAATTTATGGCTAATGTTGCAGATCTCCTTACTCGTTATATCAAGGATAATGAAACTCGCATGTTAATGTTGCAGATCTCCTTACTCGTTATATCAAGACAATCTCTAAGTGACTCCTGGGTTTCTTCCCTGATAACACCGAAGTCAACCCAAAGGAGTCTTTGAAAGTTGCCACTTTGAGAAGTGGCAAGGAACTCTCATCTCCTACTTTGAAGGAGCCCAATGTTGTGGTTGTTGACCCACAATCCATCACAGAGCAGTCTGTGCAAGACAATCCAAATGTCGGGGTTGATAGTGAGAAAAAGGCAGTAGATAAGGGAAAAACTGCTTTGCCCGAGTACTAACCCAAACTCCGTTATCCGACTAAAGCTAAAAATGATTAACAAGAAGAGCATCACAAGAAATTTCTTGATGTGTTCATGATTTTACACATAAATGTCCCATTTGTTGAAGCTCTTGCACAAATGCTAAGGTACATAAAATTCCTCAAAGAACTGCTCACGAATAAGAGAAAACGGGAAGAAGTGTCTTCTGTGACACTTAGTGAAGAGTGTTCGGCAATACTCACAAACAAGCTCCCAAAGAAAGAGAAAGATCCTGAGGGATTCATTATCCCTCGCACCATTTGAGAGTTTGCAGATGAAAAAGCACTGGCCAACCTTCGGGTAAGCATTAATCTGATGCCCTAAAAATTGTCCAAAAGCTTGGGCTTGGGTAACCAAAGTCCACCAAAATGACGTTACAATTGGTAGACAGGTTCATCCGTCAACCAAGAGGCATTATCAAAGATGTTTTGGTGAAGATGAAAAAGTTTATCTATCCAATGGACTTTGTGATCCTCGATGTGGATGACAAGGTAGAAGTAACCCTCATCCTTAGATGACCATTCTTGGCAACCTCGCAAGCCTTAATTGATTTTAAGGATCGTCGAATGGTACTGCTAGTGGGTGAGGAGGAAATCACTTTTAAACTCAGGAACTCTATGCGACATTCTATGGACTTTGATGATACATGCTATTACGTTGATGTTGTTGATACCTTGGTTTCTGATTATGTGCAGGATACATTTATGAAAGGCGAGTTTTCAGAATTGTTAGAAGAAGATCCCCCTGATGAAGAACCGGAAGGAATGTTGGAAGAAGTATTCCACAAAGATTTGGCTATTGACAACCCTCCAACACGAGAAGTATCAAAATTTCCCGTGCTAAGAAATGGTGGAAATGAGTGACCAACAAGAGGAAGGCGCCACCTATCTCATTATAAACATCAACTCGATTTACTTGTTGGAATTTTTTTGAGATTAATTTAATTTATTTGTTAATGCCATATTCATGTAACTGCATTTCAGGTGGCAATGAGAGGCCTTGTTTTCACGAACCTCATTAGTGAGTGAAAAGGGTACGTCAAGCTAGTAACGTCAAACAAGCACTCCTTGGGAGGCAGCCTAAGATTTTGTATTTTCTAGTTTTAGTCTTGTTGTTAGTTTTCTTAGTTTTCTTTGTTCCTTCTATTAGGTAGCTGTTGTGTATTCTTTAAAATTTGCGTCTCTCCTACTTTTGTTCGGCATTATCGCAGTTGTGTAACCCATTGTTGCTGGTGAAAACCCCTTGTTTTGTTTTTATTTGACTTGTAAAATAGAGGAAATAGAGTTTTAGAGCACTTCCAGGCTAAGCTCGGCATATCACACCCATGTTTAAGCCGTAGTTTTCTTTGATTTTGAAAATTTTGAAGCATTCTTAGAAGCACGGGCTAAACACGCTCGTGCTTCACAAAAAATATAGGGTGCATGCTCCTTTCACGAGCGTGTTTTCAACTTCTGTTTTAGTTTCAATAACCCGTGAAAATCATGATGAGGGAACATAGGGAAAGCACGACTGTGCTTCCCCCGAACCGCTTTCCTCTTTTAAATAGCACGGGGTGAGCGCACCGGTACTCTAGGTGTACTACAGTGCAGCAGTTCATCTTCTTTCTTTTCTCTTTTAAAACTGTTCACCACTAGCCTGTTTTCATCGTTTGTTCTTGTGTTTCACCTCCTTCCTCTCTTTCTTGGATTTCTTGGGTTTTCACCGTGGTTTTGTGCTATTGGATTTTTATCTTCCTCGCTCGCTCCTTCTTTCTTCCTCAAGACCAGTAAGCCTCAGTTCTTTTCGATTTCATTATAAATCTTGATAGATTCACGTTCTAAATGCCTTAAAATACTCTTATTCACGCTTTATGGATATCTTGTTGAGTCTTATCTTTGAATCTAGGCCTAGGAACCATGTTCTAGACCTAGGGCTTTCCGGGAAGACAATCTTACTCGAAACACAGTCGCGCTTTCCCGTAAGTATGACCGTGCTTCGTTGACTTACCTAGGCTCTCATGAGGGGCAAGCACGATTGTGCTGCCCCTGAATTTCTAAAATATGGACTGATTTGATCTCTTTTGACTTGTAGACTATGCTAACAAAGAGTACTTCGGTTGGGCCTTCTTCGAAGAGGCCTCGAAGTGAGGGTCCCTCTCAGGACACTAACTTGGCGCCTGTATTCAATACACATGCACACTAGGAGAGATACATGCATCTCTCTTGACGTAGTTTCAGATAGTCGGGAGAGATTGATTGGGATATCCGGAGGGAGGTGGGTTTTGAGCAGGAGGTCCAGCGATTATTAAGAAGAGGAGCATGTCGTTAGTTATTCCTCATCACTGAAAACACCTACGAGCAGCTAGTACTCAAGGTGTTAGCCACTTTTGAACTTTCACAGGAGACTGTGGGCTTCCACTGCGCCGACCGATCGTGCCATGACCCCCGCTGGTCTAAGCTCTGCATTATGCTGACTTGGTGACGGTGAGGTAAATGACATTTTTGCAAGAAGCTTGGGCTTCCATTGCCTCTTCCATTCTCAACTCTTCCAAGAAATACATGTCAACTTTTTTTTTTTTGGTATACTGTGAAGAAGTTGTATCACCAAGTGGACACATTAAAGTAGGAAAAAAATGAGTGTGAGGAGGAGATGAGAGGACTTTCATGTGAGAGGGGTATTTAATTAAGGAGATCTAATCCAGTGATTAGAATGCTCTCACATTGCAGACCACCTAAGAACTAAACAAATAATGCAATCATTCAATTTCAAATAGTTACAAATTCCAAAATATAAAAATAAAAAATAAATAGCTTGAATAAAAACCTGAAAGATAAAATATCATGGTTAGTGCTTAGTCAATTAATTTTTATCTACAATAATCAAAGGATTAATCAATTACAAATCAATAGAGTGGCAAATCAAGTGGAAATAGCCGGTGAGAAGGAAAGGGAGATGGCAAGGGAGTTCTTATTAAACTCAATGTGATCCGGGACCGAGAGGAAGATGATGACCAACTAGAGCAAGGGAAGAGGATAATGACGGAAGAGACATAATCGGTGGCAGAAAGGATGGAAAAAAAAAAGAATGTTGGTGCTAGAAGGGAGGTGGAGGAGAGGGGCCGGGTTTGAGTTTGGATTTAGAATATGATGGGTGGGCAAGGAGACGATGAGAGATTTATTTGATATTTGCTCTTAAAAGTCATGAGCATTAAACATGTAATATTAAATGTAACCAATTATTAAACATGATTAGGACATAGATTCATATATATATATATATATATTTAAAATTTTAAACTCTCACAGCGGTTTATGTGAAAGTAACCGTAACAATAAATACATAAATAAATAATATATATATATATATATATTATAATTTAGCCGTTCTCCCACGCAGTGTGGAAATTGGAAACTTTTTCTTTGGCCCAGTCAACATTTGGCCCACTTTCACTAAAAAAAGCTCTGCTTGTCTTCCTCCTCCGCTTCCTCTCCCTCTTCTTCTTCAAAATTAGGGGATAATTAGGGTTAGGGTTAGGGTTTCTTCGTCGATGAAGCATAGCTCCTAGCTTCAACCATGTCGTCGGCCATGGCGTCCCTCACATCGCCGGCGCCAGACCCTCCCTTCGAGCCCTCGGCGTGGTATGGCAACATCCAGTATTTGCTCAACATCTCCATAGCCGGCGCTGCCTCCTGCCTCCTCCTCTTCCTCCTCGTCAAGCTCCGCAGTGACCACCGCCTCGTCCCTGGACCCTCCGCCCTCTTTTCCAAGCTCCTTGCCGTCTATCATGCGACCTTCTCCCAGATCGCCCTCCACTGCGGCGCTGACGCCTCCCAGTTCCTCCTCATCGAGCGATCCTCCTTCTCGATTCTTCTCTTCGTCTCTCTCGCCGCCCTCTTCTTCGCGCTCCCTCTCAACCTCCTTGCCCCTGCTCCCATCTCCGACCTCTTCGCGGCCACCACTATCTCGCACGTTCCCCCAGGCTCCCCTCTTCTCTGGCTTCACTTCGCTCTCATGGTTCTTGTTGTTGCTCTCGCCCACTTCGGCCTCTCCAAGATGGAGAACGATCTCCGAATCACCCGCTTCCGCGATGGCAGCGGCAACCCTAGCGATCCCAGCTCCAATTCCGTCGCGATCTTTACGATCATGGTGCAGGGCGTCCCCAAAGCCCTCGCCGCTGATAAATCTCCATTGGAGGAGTATTTCAAGCATCGTTATCCTGGCATGGTCTACCGCGTCATCGTCCCCTTCGATCTTTGCTCCCTGGAAGAGCTTTCTATCAAGTGGGTCGAGGTTCAGAACAAGATTTGTCGGCTTGAAGCTCGCTTGGATGCCTCTGAGAGCTTTCCAGATGGAGGTCCTGGTGTTGGTGATGAGAACCAGGTTTTAAGAAGATTGAAAGATGCCTGGGCAATGGCTTGCACTAGGTTGGGATTTACTGATGAAGAGCGCTTGAGAAAGCTGCTGAATTTGAGGTTGTTTCTGAAGAACAGGTTGTTGGATTACAAGGAAGGCCGAGCTCCGGGCGCTGGGATTGCATTTGTGGTGCTTAAGGATGTATACACGACGAACAAGGCTGTGAGAGATTTCCGTGTGGAAAGGAAGAAGAAGCCAGTTGGGCGGTTTTTCCCTTTGATGGAGCTTCAGCTAGAGAGAAGCCGGTGGAGAGTGGAACGAGCTCCAGCGGCTTCAGACATATACTGGAATCACTTGGGCTTTAGCAAACTCTCTTTGAGGCTTCGGAGGATTGCGGTGAACTCTTGCCTTTTATTAATGCTTTTGTTCTGTAGTTCTCCTCTGGCAGTGATAACTGGCATAAAGAGTGCTGCCAGGATTATTAATGCTGAAGCCATGGATAATGCGCAGCAGTGGTTAGCTTGGTTTGAAGGCTCCAGCTGGTTTGGTGCCTTGGTTCTTCAATTCTTTCCCAATTTCCTTATATTTGTAAGCATGTATATAATCATACCATCTGTTCTCTCGTATCTTTCCAAGTTTGAAAGGCATCTTACTGTTTCCGGGGAACAGCGGGCTGCCTTGCTTAAGATGGTTTGCTTTTTCCTGGTGAATCTCATCATTTTGCGTGGCTTAGTTGAGTCCACGCTTGAGAGTGCAATACTTAAGATGGGAAGGTGTTACTTGGACGGTGCAGATTGTCAGCGGATTGAGCAGTATATGAGCCCATCCTTTCTGACCAGATCTTGCCTCTCTACACTTGCGTTTCTGATCACGTGCACTTTTCTTGGGATTTCATTTGATTTGTTGGCTCCGATACCTTGGATAAAGAAGACATTGAGGAAGTTTCGGAAAAATGACATGATACAGTTAGTGCCAGAGCAGAATGAGGATTACTCTGCAGACCATAACAATGACGAGAATAACTTACGGATGCCTCTTGTACCTGGGACGGATGATAGCCCACGATCGAATGGTGTTGAGGGACATGATCTTTCTATATACCCAATAAATAGGAGTTTCCATATTCCAAAGCAGAAGTTTGATTTCGCTCAATACTATGCTTTCAATCTCACCATATTTGGGCTCACCATGATTTACTCATTGTTCGCACCACTTGTGGTACCTGTTGGTGCTTTCTACTTCGGCTATCGATATATGGTCGACAAGTACAACTTCTTGTTTGTGTACAGAGTTCGGGGATTCCCTGCGGGCAATGATGGAAAGCTAATGGATAGGGTCTTGTGTATCATGCACTTTTGCGTGGTCTTGTTTCTCATGTCAATGCTGCTGTTCTTCTCGGTTCAAGGAGACTCTACAAAGTTGCAGGCCATTTTTACCCTTGGATTGTTATTCTTTTATAAAGTATTTCCATCTAGAAATGATGGGTTTCAGCCTTCTATCTTGGAAGGGATGCAAACAGTTAATAGCTTTGTTGACGGGCCCACTGAATATGAGGTTTTCTCACAACCTGATTTTGATTGGGATATCTATCAAATATGAAGCAAGATCTAGACTACATCAAGCTTATTGGTGATTTAGAATTAATGTGCAGTTTGTTTTCATTTTAGTATATATTCTTGTTAATCAATTTTTTAGCATTTATCACTTGTTTCTCAGAAAATCATTAATTTATGCAGTGGTACATGTTCACGCTTACAAGGATGTTTGAATTGGTACGTACCACAATGGGAAGGTTCTCTAGTTCCAATAGGTTGTGTTTTAGCGGGCATATGGTTATACAAATGCTTATTTTCTCAAACTAGAAGGAATGTAGTTTGTTTTGTAAACTATGGCTCAGATTTGAAATTAGAAAAAATTGTGCTATTTTGTAGATTGTCAACATAATTAATTAAACTGAAATTTTGTATTTGAGGATTTGCTTTGGGCGTAGTTTGCTTTAGTCACAGTGTACTCTGACACAATGCGCTAACTTTTTGACCTCAAGAAGTATGAAAATTGCTATTCATGCCTGCACTACTTGATCCCTTTTTCTAGCTTTCTATTAGATTTTTTACAAGAATTTAAAACATGTGTTTCAACTGTTTTCTATTGAAATCTCCTAACAAGGTTGGCAGAGATTTTTCAAGTGACATTTGAAGGGAGATACAATACCAAAATCTTATATAGTTCTGGTTTCATAAAATTTATAATCTCTAAATATTTAATTGTTTTGTTCATTTGGCATTCACTGATCACTCTTGCATTTCATTGATCATGTGTCTGATATATTTTGATAAATAGTTTATAGTAGAAACGTTATACTGGCATCTTTATAGGTTTATGCATTGCAGTTATGTGTTGAACCTGGACTATTTAAATTTGAAGGTAATGCACACCTTGTCATTCGATTGTGTTAGTGGGTGCTATTAGCTAATATAAGTTAGCAATATGATGCCAGTGAATGGAGCCCAGGTTGTAAGTATGGTGGTGTTTTACATCTTATTCAATTTTAGATGAGGATACACCATCAATGTAGTCCAATCTGAAATAACCAAATTATGAGTGATATATGTTGATTCAGGAGTCATGCTTGGTAATTCTAAGAGATATCTGTTGATTCAGGAGTCATGCTTGGTAATTCTAAGAGATATCTGTTGATTCAGGAGTCTTGCTTGGTAATTTTAAGAGATATCTCTTGATACAAGAGTTATGCTTGGTAATTTTCTTGTTTTTCTTTTTGATATTTTCACTATATCTGTTAATAGGTTGTCAAGAATTTATATAGTTTAAAGACATGGCTGTAGGGTATCGTTAACCATTTTTGAGTGGGCACTGAAGAAGGTTGTCAACTTGGCCAGTTTTTTAAGGATCATCAATCAGAACAGAAAAAGTATTGCTATTTTGTAGGAAAGCATGCGAAAGGTAATGATAAAATATCATGTCGGTGGGGAGTTCAATGGCTTTGTGTTGTATTGGATGGTCAGGCTCTTGGCTTTTATTATGATAGCATCCATGGCCGGAGTTGGGATATTTGATTCTCCCAGCACATTGTTTGCTGCTTTTGAACAGATTGTCGTGTGGTGGCGTTTATGTATTGAGGCATGACTGATTTTGGTATTAGTTTATGGTTTGATTGTAACAAATATTTGTTATAAACTTTTAACTGATTGTTTTATATTGGTTTTTCTTTTCTGATGTTTGATGTTGATGCATTTGATTGTTAGTTGTCATAAGAAAAGGTTTGAGTCTAGAATTTACCCTTTAGTTGGAACTTGGAGATGCCATTTTAGGTAAAGGAATGACATGGAAATGGTGGGTGAAAACTATATCTTGGACTACATTGATACTTTGACACTTGTTAATTTATTTTTGAATGGCAGGTTGTCAACAAGTAGGTCATTATCAAAACTTTTTTTTCCAAAAAGATACCATAGGCCCTCCTCCTTTTAAATCCCTTTTTTAAGTCAGCAATGGTTGTTTAGAGTCATGTATTCATGATGCATGCTCATGATTGCACATCTGTGTTGTTTTATCATGAAAATACATGTTTTCAAGTTTTGCTTCTGATTTTTTTGAAATTGAAGTGGTTCATTTAAATTTGATCTTATATCTTGTTCTCTTGTATTTTACATGTCTCAGTTTCATGAAGATAAAGGCTCAGTCATGTAAAATGAATTAGGGAAGCTTCGTGTAAGTCTGAAATATTTCAACCTAACCTATGACTTTCTAACTTTTAAAGTTCATCTTTATTTTTGTAACACTTAATTCCTAGAATGATTTAATCATTAAACTGGATTCTGAATGGTGTTGGCATACAACCCTTTCTCTCCAAGTTTATTTGGAGTCATAGATTCGAAGGCAGTGTAACCATTTATCTTCTCTGACTTTTATTTTCAAAGTTCGGCCATGACACTCAATATTGTCTTCGACGTGAGCTAATGCTTTTCTGCTCTTAATAGGAGATTTCATGCATTTATTTTCTCCATTTTACATTCAGTTTGTTTTTAGATTCATTTTTACGGTTTCAATTTCATTTGTACCAATATTTGTTAGTATAATTATTTTTTTATTTTGTTCATTATGTGGAGGTTGTTAAACAGTAGGGAAATGGAACTCAATCTGCTCAATGAGGCTGATAATGGAGATCCCATGTGCCCGCTTTTTAACCGGTTTAAACCTTGTGTTTGTTGTCAAACACCTATAGCATGGTCCTAAGCTTTGAGATAGGGAAGGCGTACATAGAAATTTGAATCAGCTAACAATTAAAATCATAAATATATCAACACATGCTCGCCAACCTGAATGCATAAAAGGGTTGTGTTTTTTTTAACGATGCACGAATACATCAAAAACATAGCTACAGATACAAATAACAATTTTGATAAACAACATGTCTTTTGAATCCATGAAGAATTAGAAGTACCTATTAGGTATGATAGATTCCATTTGAACTCTCGAAAGTGCTAGGGTCCATATCTCATAAATCTTCTCTAGGAGGATCCTAGTATTTAAATGTAGTGAAACTGATGAGGAGAAATGGAACTCTCCTAATCACAGTTAAAAGAACTCATTAGATTAGCGGAAAATCCTTCAAACACAGAAATGTCTGGAGAAATCTCTAAGTCACCAAATATTCATGTCCTTGCATCTCCCATTGAATTATTCAAAGCCAGCACCATGGTGCTGGTTTTTACTTAATCTTGTGCTGGCACTCTTGATTCTGTTTTGCCCTTGGTTCATGCTTTCTTGTTAATGTTCTTATGTTGTCAGGATGACTTCCATGATTATGACCAGTGTACCAAAACTCCAGGTCAGCAGACACTTTACTTTTTCTTTTTCTTTCCCTTTTCTTCTTTTATTTGTAGTATCTGAGATGCTGGGAATGGTTTGCTCACATGAAGTTTGTTATTGATTTAGAAATGAGTAGTACTTGCATTGTTACATTTCCACTTTGAAACATGGCCAGGAAATGCAATGTTTGCTGCATGCCATTATAAATTCTTCAGGGCCCCAGATGAAGTGCTATATTTTTAGGGTTTGATGGTGTGATTTAAATTATTGTACCAATTTGACCTTCAATTTTACATAGTATAACTCAAAAAATTTAGCTGAAGTGTAAGAGTTTTTCAATTATATATATATATATATATTTCATATTTTTTGAAGATCATGGAGAACAATGGATATGTGAGGAAGAGTTATTTTTTTTTTTTATAATTTTTATAAACTTTCTAAGGAAACAGTCACTTCCTTTGCTCATGGTTTTTTTTCATAATTTTGGATTTGTTTTCATGTAATTGTTTTTTTTCACATTATTATCTTTTTTTTATTTTTTATTTTTTTATTTTTTTCCTCACTTGATTTGAGTGTGTGCTGGTTCCCTTATTCCTAAACAAATTGATTTACTTACTCTTGCTTCTGGACAATATATTTGTATTTATGTAACTATTTCTTATGCAAAGCAAAGGGGAGGAATTTCCAGATTTATCAAACTCACTTTTCAAGGACAGTGAAATTTCTAAAATCTGTAAAAAAAAAAATGTTGTTTTTTTTCCAATACTTATTTTGAATTGTTTTCATTTTAAATTGATTTATGGAATACTAGCTTGTCCTTGTTAGATCTAGGAGGAATATTCAGGGATTAATAGAGTAACATAACCTTGCAAGTATTTTGAATTGTGGTTGTTCCTTATGCTTCATAAATCACAAATTTAATGTGTAAAGTAGTCAGTCACTAGCTTTGGGATGCATTCACAACAATCCATAGTTTATGCCATTTAAAATATTCATATATATATATATATATATGAAAATAATTAAATAAAAGGTTTAAAGTTGGTCTGATCACCACAGATCTCTGTGTCAGTCTCTTTGGACATAAGAGCTGGTTTATTTGACCCTATATATATATATATATATATTCATAAATGGTTCTATATAAAGTAAAAGGATGTTTTGTGACTCTTGTTTATGTAAATTAGAATATAATAATACAAAAGTTTGTTTGATATAATATGAATTAATAAATAATAGTCTATTATATCTAACAAAACATATTAAATTTAATTTTTCAAAATGTTTGGTTCCCATTCTGGGCCAGTTTGCAAAATTGGAGCAATTTTTAATTAATTTTTAAGTTTTTTGAAAAGCCCTTTCTCTGAATTTAATCTTTTGCATTTTCACTTCAGGTCCTGTTGATCTACGGAAAGTGTTAAAAAATTTTAAAAAATGGACCACAGTGTCACTTTTTTTTTTGAGTTGGCTGAAAACTTATGAATATTATTTTAAAAATTTATAATTTATGAATATTATGATTTATTAACATTTTAATGTACTGTTATTTATGTTTATTAGTTATTAGTAAGGTAAATCTTCACATGATACTGTTTAATTCACCCTCATATAATTGAACAAGTATAATGTTTTTGGATTTCTCCAAAGGTTTCACATCTTTCCATAAGGCCACTCAAAAAGTCTTAAGAATAAACTAATATCAATATAAAAATAATGAAATTAATTATATTTTTATTTTTTAAAAATGGAACTTCTATTTATAGCTTAAATTCTTAAACCTTTTTTTTATACAAACTTTAATGATATTAGTTTCAATTTAAACATTTGTTAGTATCTCTTAAAATTAATAATGTTATATTAAATTACTTATTTTATGAGGATGGACAGCTATGCACGATTGACGTTTTAGTGCTATATAGACAATTAAAAGTTAAATATGTAATTTAATATTTTTTTAGTTTTTAACCCATTGATTATTAGGTATAACTGATAGATTTCTCTCAGCAGATTTTTTTTTTTTTTCTTTTTTCATACAAGATTTAAATTTGAAACCATTTATGTAAATAGCTTTTTTTTTTTTCACTTGAATCAATCTATTTTTGCTAATTAATTTTTTTTAAAAAAATACGTTATATATATAAATAATTTAGATGTTTGTGTTTGGATGTGCATGAGTAAAATCAAATTCATCAATCCAATCAAAGATAGCGCTGGCACTCTTGGCGGGAATCCAACTCCCCCAAAAACAAGGAAATGTTTGGTCATCAACAGTTGGATCACTGTGTGCATTACAACTTGCCTTCTGATGTGTATCAATTATTATTAAATATAAATGAGAGCTTGCAAGAACTTTGGAACAAACCCTTTGGTCCTCCCAAAAAGAAAAAACCAAAGTTGATAAGGACCTCACAGAAATAATGTTGGATAAAAAGCCAAAGATGTTGGATCCCACTTGAAAATTAATGTGGGTTATGATGTCTCCTTTTTTTGCTTGACATTTCATGGAACTTTTTTTTTTTTTGGACAAACCTTGTGTGGACGGACCCCTATATGGCTTTTCTTGGATGTCAAGATTGTAAGGATTGATTAAATAATTATTAGTTGGAAATATTGTTAAATAATGTGCTAATATACCTATGCAAAAACTATATTTTTATATATTAGTAGAAATGATTTTTATTTGTTTATATTTTTCTATAAGAAAATCAACTGAAAAATATTATGGACAGTTAAACCATCTTTTACTATTTTCTATTCATTCATCTTCAAAAAAATAGAAAAATTAAATAAAATGCCCAAAATAAATATTTTCTTCTATATATTTTAGGGCTTTTTGCTAGAGTGGCTTTATATACATTTTTTTAATTGTTAGAGTTATTTTATTTGTCAAAATTGTTCTTAAGGCCATTTTAAGATAATGCTTAGTCAGGACATGGATGCTAATTGGGCTGTTGGTTGGGTATTTTAACCGTAAATAGTGTTGGCTTTTTGCATTTTGACATTTTTTTCTCTTATAATTATTAAATGACTTGTGTTTTTTTAACCCAATTTTTTTTTAAAAAATTGATATTATTTTCATAAAATTTATTATTTATTTAAAAAAATTTATATTTAAAGATTATTACTACTATTATTATTATTAAAATAGCAACCATTATTTCAAAAAAATTTGAGTGATCGTTGGAATTTTGTTTCTCATTTGGTCTCATATACACATATAAATATTTTTAAATTAAATTAACTATCATTATTATTTGATACATTGTAAATAGATTAGTTCATTATTATTGTGTGATATATATATTTTTAATTTTATTTGTGATTTCTTTTATTTGAGTTTTTTGCTTATAGTTTAGAAAAAAAAAATTATATTTAAGTACAAATAGAAAATACATTTAATATTTTACTGATATTATATATTTATGACTTGTGTTCGATAAGTAGTTCTATATCGACTAGGTTATTTACATAAACAGCATGCATTATGTTTACTATGATTAGGTTTGATATAATTAATAATTTTCACTTTAATAATAATGATAAAATAATAATATAATCTTTACAAATAAAGGGGGTTTTAAAAGAATTAATAAATTTTTAGCAAGTAATAACAATTTTTTTAAAACAAATTAATTTTAAGAAGCCATAAATGAGTCACTTTAGTAATTATAAAAAACAAAGATAAATAAGTCACTTTAGTAATTATAAAAAATAGATTGGATCAAAATGCAAAAATACAATACTTTTTTATTTTAAAATGGCCAATTAGCAGCTCGGTTAACACCCACTTGCTAACTAAGCCATGATTTGATGGCCCTAGAGCTACTTTGACAAATAAAATGACCCTAGGGCCATTTAGATAGTTTTTTTTTTAAAAAGTAGAGCCAATATAGGGAAAAGCCCGATATTTCAAGTTGATTTTTGATGATAGTGATACAAAAGTGTTTTTTAAGAATCCAGATGTGTATTTTTTTCACAAGTGTAATTCTCAATATGGTCACTCTAGATATTCAAGTTTGCCCTTTTATGCCCCTACTCCAATTAGGATCTTTTGATTCCCTCTCCTATTTTAATTGGAAAATCTTAATATAGCCAATGTTTGTTTGTTTTTTTTTTTTCTTTTTTGTCTGTAGTTGCTGACATGGATTATTTTATGTTTTAAAATATATTAAAAAATTGGTTTTGAGAAAAGATATATTAAATAATAAAATGGAGCCCCTTCATCTGAAACCTTTACCCTAATTCATCCTTGATTTGTCTGCGCCTTTCTCAAGGCTTCATCTTTGCTGCAAATCCCTTCCTCTAGATATACAGTGAACGGAGCTGAGCTTTAGCTGTGGTTGTCGAATTTAAAGAAGATGAGAAAAGGTGGTATGAGAGCACACATTAGAGGAAGGGATTTATACATAGATAACAAGACTCATATGAGTTTTTCAAAGAGAGCACACATTATTCCATAGTTGCACTACAACACACTATAACAATAACTATCTTTGCATGAAGATTCACATATAGATAACAAAACTCAAATGAGAAGGACTTTCCAAAGAGAACACACACCATTCCATAGTTGCACTACAACACACTATAACAAGGGGAAAAAACCATCTTTGCATGAAGATTAAAATGGGAAGAAGTTTTCAAAAGTCCGTTTGATACGCGAGATTTTAAGGGACAACACAAGACAACTTCTATTGTTATGTGTCTGATTTACAAATGGGATGGGAGTACAGCACAAACTACCCAGTTGGTATAGCACAACTTCTTAATTTTTTTGTTCCGCTAAAATCATGGTACAAAAATTCTTGCGAAGTATAGGAAAACTTATGATAAAATTGTCTCTATTTAAAATTAAAAATTACACTACTCATTAAGAAGTGATAACATGATTTATTTTATTTATTTATCTTTTTAAAATTTATTTGTTTATTTATATATATATTTATCTATTTATTTATTTGTATTCTAGGGTTAAGATATTAATGAAAGTTTGTTTGTTGTGGATTAAATGTTTTTAAAATTATGTTAATTTTTTAACTTGTTTCTATGTTGTTGGGCATTGTAAAATTTGATAAGATTTTCATAAAATATTATTATATATTTTTTATTATAAAATAAATATAGAATAATAAAAAGGTATTATCGCAATTTACTATTTTGTGTTCCGTACTTATGCAAATCAAACACTAAACAACACAAAAAACTTTGTACTGTTCAATGAAAATTAAACATAGAACAATACAAGCACTTGTGTTGTACTTTAACTGTTTGTACTGTACTGTACTGCTTGTGTTGTTCTCTTTAACGAATCAAACGGACCTATATATAACAAGACTCAAATGAGAAGGAGTTTTCCAAAGAGAACACACACTATTCCATAGTTGCACTACAACACACTATAACAATTAGGAGACAATTATCTTTCATGTCATGCATGAAGATTCACAACCATAATGGACACGAACTTCAATAAGCTACCCACTAATACAAACATCATATAGAATAATCTAACTTCCTGATAACTAGTCTTCTGCTAGAGTTTAATCTCCACGTTAGATATCATGCATGTATAATTTTCAATCAACTTCAACAAGGATGAAAACTAATAGAGGTGAGATTACCATTGAAATCATAGTGAGAGAGGGTAGCGGTGTCATATTCACAGAGAGAGAATACGCGGCTAGGGAAGAAAAGGAAGTTGGTGCTGGAGAGGCCAAAGCCAAGGAGAGGTTGTACTGGTTAGCAAGGATGCGAAGGAGGCGGGTGGTAGCATAGAGGAGGCCGGGGAGGCTATTGAATGAGAGAAGGAATGAATGGAAGAGAGGAGAATTAGAGCAAATCTCATGAAGATGTTTATAGGTGAGAATGAAGTAGGAAGAGAAGAACAGAGGAGAAGAAAGGGAGGAAGGGAGAAAGGAATGGAGCATGCCTTCGTCATCAATAAGGTCGTGAAGGCTGGAAAGAGGTTGTGAATGTAGACACTGCCGGAGAGAAAGGAAGACAAAGGTTGAAGAGGAGGTGAGCAAGGAGTCATTGGGAGAAGAGAGAAGTTGTTGGAGAGGCTCTTCTTATTCTAATATATTTTTTCTTAATTTTTTTTAAATATGTTTGTAAACATAAAATTTTCCACGTCAACATTTAAATAATCTACGTTAGTGACAGGGATGTCAGTCCATATGGAAGAATGAGATTACTAGTACTAACCTTAGTTCTGAAAATTAACCTAAACCAAATAGTGATGTGTGTGAGTAGAAAAAACAGAAAACAAAAGCAAAGAATACGAAAATAAAGAGGAAAAGTCAGGAGAAGAAATGATGTTCAGGCATAGCATCCCTTTAGGGTTTTGTTAAATGCAAGACAAAGGTTGTCTAAACATGCAATCCTATTTGAACTGAGAGATTTCATAAATCATAGTAAACCCTTCTTTCAAGGGTAAAAAGTAACTGAATCGGTGCAGTGTTGATGCAGTCACCACACAATCGGATTAACTCTTAGTGAAATCTTGATGTGAGTTAACAAAATTTTTTTAAATAGATAATCCATCTTAGGAAGAGAGATTACCCTTAATCCGAATATAGAATAGAGATGCGATTTCTCCTAAAATCTATTCCACATGATTGCAAAGAGCACAAAAATATTCATTAACTCGCTCGGGAAGATTAAGGGAAAAGAATTCTCCAAAATACCCTATTTCTAGGCTTACTCACAATCTCCTTTAATCGCGGTACATCTATGCTAGGTGAGTATTTCTACTCGTTACGAAGCACATCAAGTATGATAACTAGGGCTTTCACCACAATAGTAATCAAGCATTACAAACATGCAATTAGATTCAAATAACATGGATTGCAATTAGGAAAATAAGTAAATCACATAGATCCACAACCAATATCAAAAATTAAACCCTAGAGTTCAACTATGCCCAAACATCTATGAAATTAGCCCTCCATTAATGGAGGATAAGCATTCAAATTACAAGACATGACGAGAATAAATGCAAATATAGAAACCCTCTTCTCAATCGTTCCGGAAGTAGATCACCGGAAAACTCTAAGGAACTTTCCACAAACGCTGCTAAAGTGAGCTTGATAGCGACGATCTCTCCCCTTGATGTTGGATCCAAATCTCCTCAAAAAGTCACCTCTAAAGCTATGGAGATTCATCTCCTTTGTTCCATAGCCTAGCCTCAAAGAAAAAAAAAAAATCAAAGATTCCCTTAAAATCCTCATCATGTCTATTTATACTTAACTGCTTACAGGCTGCTTACGGGCGTAAGGACATGGGCGTAAGGAGCTAAATAAGATGGGACACAAGTATTATAGGAATACTTATAGCCGTAAGTCCCATTCGTAAGGTCTTCTATTTGTGTTATAGTCCAATATACAGCCATAAGCGCTAGATCGTAAGCTTCACTAAGCTACCCTTGTGACTGCCGTTACAGGCGTAAGCTCTAGTCACAAGCTCCTCTAGATGGTTCTGACAGATATCTTTAAGGGCATAAGTGTAGCCCATAAGGTCCTCTGATTTGGCTTTAAACTTTCCCTTACAGGCATAAGCATGCCTATTAAGCTTTCTAGAAGAGGCTTAATGCTGTAAGCCAGGCCGTAAGTTGCCCGTAAGCTATCCTATTTTCCTTATCCTTATCCAATTGATGTCAAGAGAGCTCCATCTTATTCATTTAGAATCTAGAATGTGTTTTTTTGTTTTCTCTTATCTTTAAGTGCTGCCCGAAGCCTGAGAAGACAAAACACACTATATTTAGTGTTGAATGCCACAAATATGCTTCTAATACATACCTAATGAGTTTACAAAATGATATAAAATTAGAGAACATTGTACACTCATCAAATTCCCCCACACTTAAGCTTTTTCTTGTCCTCAAGCAAAATAAAATATTACAAACCAAGAGGAGAAAGTGCATCACCTCGGGTGCTCAAGTATTGGGGAGTTTCAAAAGTAGTCAAGTGTACACAATACAAGAATGCTAAAACTCTCAAATTTCCAAAAACAGTTAACACTCTATTCAAGGTTATTGGATTTGAGTGTGTTACAACTCTCTACTTCATTTCATTTGACCTATATAACTTCAATAGCAAAAATTTCACAAACAACTTTTTCTTTGTAAGGTGGTAGCTTCACATAACTCCGAAGGTAGTCTTTTCTCATGAGGCCTCGTAAAGTGGCTTTATCGCTTAAGAGATGTAGCTCTTTCCACATCTTTTATTAGAACACGGTAGCTTTGACTCTCTTAAAGAGGCAACTCTTTTTTTTGTTAGGGCATACAAGGTATCCGACTTATCGAGAGTAGCTTCACATAATTATTAGTGGTAGCTCTCTCCATTTTTACATTTCTTCTTTTTTAAACAATTTCTTTCAAATTTGCAAAAATTTTCTCAATTTATTCTACTTGAAGTAAAATAAACTAAACTATACAAAGTCAAACATAGTATAAGTTGTTTAGATAGAGAAGTTTTGTGCTCTAATTAGGTAAATAACAAAATATAGTGTGCAAACTAAAAAAAAATAGAACTAAAAAAGGAACAAGCCCGCATGTGTCCACCTTAATACTATGAAACTCCCACTAAATTTCAAATGCACCGTCATAAGTCACAACTTCACAAGTGAAAGAAAACAATAAATCTTAAGCCCCTCCCCCACACTTAAATCATACATCGTCCTCAATGTGTGTAAAAGATGAATATACAAGACAATATAAACAAAGGATAGGAAGGAAGTGGAAAACGCGTACTTCCCCTATTCATATATGAAAGTTCATTGATCCTTGAACCCGGACTAGTATGTCCATGGAGGTGCCCAAGCGATAGGGGTCACTCAAGGTCAAGAAAAGACCGAGTGGGCATCCCCTTTACAATTGAGGATGTTGGGTGTTTCAATAAGCTCTTACGAGTACAACGAGAAGACGTTAAAGCTCAATAAAGATGAAAATAGCAAAATAGAAGTAAAAATCCACTAATATGTCAAAATAAGTGCAAAATTAGGCAGGGCCGACCCTTGCTATTAATGAGAAATACAATGACTGAAAATGAAAATACAAGATGAAATAAAAAACAAACTAAGGCTTGGCGATGTCTGAAGGCAACAAGTTTGTCGTTGGAGGTGTTGATGCCGGTGGAGTAGGTGCCGAGGAAGGGACCAGCCTGGATAAGATGTACAGGGCACGGCCGATATCAGTCTGTAGCGGTCCTTGTGTTTACATGATCACCTGCTGGTCTTTCCTGATCTGTCGAACTTTAGCCCGCAGTTCCTAAATCTCTGATCAATGTCAGGGAGCTACTGAGCTGGTTGTGAACTCATTATCTGACTCCTCATTCACGTGCTTGCCCCCCTCTAGTGGATGCTCAATGGGGTCAAGGTGAAGATCCATATTGAGCCGTAGTGCATGACCATCCCCATCAGTCGAAGGATGTCCATGCTGAGGATTGCCGAGCTACCTTTGATCTCTTGGCCCTGGAGCTGATTTGCCAGCCCCATATCCCTAATAAGAAGTGTAATGTAGTGGACAACAAAGATCACACCTAGACGTAGGTGCTGGCCTTGATGAGCGATGAAGTCTGCCAACACATAGCCTAGGTGGATGGGGTGGCACTCAACTAAGCTAAATGAAATAAGAGCTTATATTGCCCTACCACTCCGGTGTTGTCAGCTCATCCTACAAAAGACTGAACAATGAAAACATGAACGTACCTGAGAGCCAGCCTAGTGAGAAAGGACACCTTCATAAGGCCCGACTCTTAGCTTCTCCCACGGCTAAGATGGAACCATACTCCTTTGGCGGTAACACCAGGAGGAAAGTCAATGAGATGCTGGTGAAGTCGGTATAATATAGCCCCACTAGCAGAGCGAACTCCATGTGCATCAGTGTTTATTACTCACCCAATAGTTGGAATCTGATCGCGCTGAGTCAGTCGAAACCTACCAACCCACGGTCTAGCTCGAATGTGCTGAGGACCTCAAGGGTGAGTCACGGTACACCTACTCCTCGAAAGAGAATACCCGACTCCAACTACTGGTCTGGAGCATCACTAGAATCTCCTCCTCGAGCCCCAACTAAGATAGAACAGGCCAATCCAAGGTGCAAGACTAGCCAAACTACTTCATCTTCAAGTGATCGAATCGTTCTTTGAAGCGAGAATGCAAAAATGTAGGGACCAAGGTGACCAGGGAAGTCATTGTCTCCTCAGTCATTGGTTCCTAGGTAGATGCCTCGGGTCACTTCCTCTTGGCGGGCCCAGAGGTGGTCTTCTTGGCTCTAGTCATCCTACATAAGAAAAATATGGAGTCTAGTTCACAAAAATATGAAATTTGCTTGAAATAGGAGAGCTTACAACATGCTTACCAGAAAGCTTATGACAATACGCATCAAGGAAACTCACCTTTACGGCAAGCTACCGTAAGGACCACTCCTATATATAAAGGGTCTAAAATTTACAAATTTTGATTCTAAACTCAACAGAATTGATCTCTAGACATAAGAAACTAATTCCAATCATCAAATCCATTAAGAAAACCATGAAAAAGTTTCTACCTTTGAGCAATAAAATCGAATTGAAAATCAGGCTGTTGAAAGGTAATAAAAATGACTCTAAGCCCGTTCTAAACACTTAAGACTAAAAGAAGAGAACAAGGGGAACAAAATGGGAGAATAGAAAACTTGCCGGCGACCAAGATTCAGCAAAGAACAAATGCAAATGAGGATCAAAGGTCGTCAGCGGCGCTTAAACCTTTGCTTCTTACAGGTAGCTTACGGGCATAAGTTACGACCATAAATCTCTCGGTGTAAGCAGTTACGGGGTGCTTATGGTCGTAAGGCCCACCCCATAAGGGTTTTACCTCCTTTGTAACCTAGGTTACTACTGTAAGAGCCTACTATAGCTCGTAAAATTCTCTGAATTGCTCTTACGATCCGCCTTATTGGCGTAAGCCCACCATAAGTAACCTAGGTTATTTCACCTAGAAGTTAAAATCCATAAGGGTTTCCAGGTTTACCTATAAGATGCTATGGATGACCCTTACGGCTCTCCTTATAGGCATAAGCCGCCCGTAAGGTACCTTTGAACTGTGCTCTTCAGGACTTACAAGCCATAAGTACACTCGTAAGGCTCTCTGAAACACCCTTGCAGGGTGGCTTATGGGAGTAAAGATGCCCGTAAAGCTCTCTGTGGGGCATTACGGTCTCGTATACGGGCATAAGTATCCCATAAGTAGTCCTGAAAATTTGAGCAAAGTTTCACCTATTCTAGCAAGAAAACTCAAGTACAAATATGGCTTGGTGAGCGCAAAAAATGAGTGTCTAAGGAGACATCCAACCAATCAAACCATGGAAAACAAAAGACATACCAAGCATTTTATTGTTAATAAAAACAAAAACAAATGACTACAACTAAAATGCAACTAAATAAAAATACAAAAAAATGCTTGGGTTGCCTCTGAAGAAGCGCATGTCAAGGAGGTTCCAAATAGGAATACTCCTCAAACGCAACGTGTGTCTCCAAAATAATGCCCAAGTGTGAAATCAGGGAAAATAAGAAGCTTACCAATCAGTTTTACCTGCTCAGATGTTACCTCCTCGGGAAAAGGTTTCTTCTTGCCTTTCTTGGGAGAAGTAACTTCCTTCTAATGCTTCTTGCGCGTGCGTTCCTTAACTGAATTTCTTATAAACAAAGGTGGTGTCTCCTCATCTTGAGGGTCATCCAATGCCTCCTTGGAAGTCTCTTTCTTCACTATTTCTTGCGTAAAATCATCAACAATAGAGTCAGTCATGTCTATAAAATAACAAGTATCATTAGAAGTAAGAGGATATTTCATAGCATCAGATAAAGTAAAAACAACTTCTTCATCCCCAACCCTAAGAATCATTCTACCGTTGTTCACATCAATAAGGAATTGGAAGGTGGTTAAAAAGGGCCAACCTAAAATGAGAGGTACCTCAACATCCTCATCAACATCTAAGACCACAAAATAAACCAGAAAGATGAATTTATCTACTTTCACAAGCACATCCTCAACCACACCTCTAGGATGCCTAATGGATCAGTCTGCTAGTTGGAGGGTCATCCTAGTAGGTTTGAGATCACTAAGCCCTAATCGTCGGAACAGGGTAAATGGCATGACATTAATACTAGCTCCTAGATCCACTAGGGCTTTGTCATTCACCAAACTACCAATATTACAAGGGATAGTGAAACTCCCTGGATCCTTCATTTTCCTTAGCATTCATTTTTGTAAGAGTGATGAGCTCCCTTTTCTCAATGTAACTGCAGAGACTTTCTCGAATTTTTGCTTGTTTGTCAGTAGGTCTTTAGGAAACTTCACATTCTTTGGCATTTGAGACAATGCCTCCACAAACAATACATTGATGTGAAGCTACTTCAATGAGTCTAGAAATCACTTGAATTGCTCATCCGTGCGGATAGTTTTCAACCTAGAGGGATATGGAAGCCGTGTAACGTGCTCCTTCCCCGGCAGTGGTACACTCTCAATAATTGGAATGGCTTCTCCCTCTTTCATAGGGCTTTCAGAAACTTTAATTGTTGGCTCTGTCTTCTTCTCCATCTCCTTATCTTCACTCATGCCCACTTCCTTGCCACTCCTAAGAGTGATTGCCTTGAGGTGTTCATGAGGGTTTGCCTCGGTCAACCTGATTCTCCAAATTCAGGATGGAAGCCTACTAATTCCTCATGGTAGACTCTATATGAACCGAGCAAGGATATCCTCAAGAGTGGGCTTCCTATACGATTGTGGATGAGGAAATCCAGGCCAGACTTATGTTGCTACCCTTTATTTCCCCAAGAGAAATTGGGGTGATTCCTCCATCTTGGATTGTATGTGTTGCTATAGGGGTTCCTTTATGGTCAAAGGGTATTACCAATGAAGTCAACCTGCTAGATGAGTTGGTGCGCCGCTCCTACAATGGGACAATCAGCCAATGTAATTCCTCCCCCACATGTGTCGCTAGCCAAAACTGTAGTTGGTTTCTTGGTGGATAAGTTGTTGATCTTTCTACTCAAAGCCCCCACCTAGGCCTCCCCTAGAATTCCACTAATAGTTATTCATGGCAATTTTCTCTATCAACTACTTGCTGCCTAGGGGTCTTATTGCCAAGTGATCCACCTGCTGCTGAGTCAATAAGCTGCCTTGTGTTCTGGTTGAGGCCTTGATGGAATATCTTCACTTCTATCTATTTGGGGAGATTGTGGTGCGGACACCTTCTCAATGTACCTTGAATCTCTCCTATGCCTTGAAAAGTGGTTCCAAGTCCAACTATACAAAAGAAGTGATCTCCAAACATAACTTGGTCATCCTCCACGATGGAAAGTAGCGGGCCAAAAATGATTCGATGAGCTATTCCCATATCATGATCGAAGCTCGTGGAAGGGCATGTAGCCACAGCTTGGCTCTACCCTTCAAGGAGAACAAAAACAGCCAGAGCCTGATAGCATCGTCAAAGACATTGTTGATCTTTAGCATATCACAGACCTCAAGGAACCCTCAAATATGACTATTTGGGTCCTCATCCGATAAATCGTGAAACTATACTGACTATTGGACCATTTTCACAAACGCTGGCTTGAGCTTGAAATTGTTCACAACTACTGGTCGGCAAACTATGTTGGACTATGAACTATGAAAAGTAGGGCGAGCATAATCGGACAAGGTTTTCTGTCGATTCCCTTGATCTGCCATGTTGTCTAACTGCTCTCCTTCAATTCTCACTATCAATAAACCTGTGTCAGACGATAATGTTGTTCCAAGTCTAGTTCCAATAATTCTTTCTACACTGCTTTTGTCTTCCACAAGTTGTGTCAATTTTCCCTTAGGTGGCATATACTAAAATCAAACAAGAGAAAAGAAATTAGAAAGAACAAAAAGAAAGACAGAGAGAAAATGAAGAAAATGTAATGTCTAAAATGATGGAAACACAAAGTGTTCCTAATATCTCAAAACTTTCCTAGAAAAGATGCCAAAAACTTGATATGGAAGCAAGTGTGTGTGCCTATTGTTTAATAAAGTGCTAAAAAGTGGGATGTTATTAGTCCGTAGGGAAGAATGAGATTACTAGTACTAACCTTAGTTCTGAAAATTAACCTAAACCAAATAGTGATGTGTGTGAGTAGAAGAAACAGAAAACAAAAGCAAAGAATGCGAAAATAAGGAGGATAAGTCAGTAGAAGAAATGATGTTCGGGCAGAGCATCCCTCTAGGGTTTTGTTAAGTGCAAGGCAAAGGTTGTCTAAACATATAATCCTATTTCAACCGAGAGATTTCCTAAATCATACTAAACCCCTCTTTCAAGGGTGAAGAGTAATTGAATCGGTGCAGCACTGATGCAGTCACCACACAATCGCATTAATACTCAATGAAATCTCGATGTGAGTTAACAAGAATTTCTTAAATAGATAACCTCTTTGGGAAAAGAGATTTCCCCTAATCCGAATACAGAAT
Organism: Dioscorea cayenensis subsp. rotundata; assembly: GCF_009730915.1. NCBI lineage: Eukaryota > Viridiplantae > Streptophyta > Magnoliopsida > Dioscoreales > Dioscoreaceae > Dioscorea > Dioscorea cayenensis. The sequence goes on from NC_052484.1 coordinate 13,739,526, forward strand.
AGAGGTGCAATTTCTCCTAAAATCTATTCCACATGATTGCAAAGAGTACAAAAATACTCATTAACTCACTCGGGAGGATTAAGGGAAAAAAATCTCCAAATTAACCTATTTTTAGGCTTACTCACAATCCCCTCTAATCAAGGTACATCTATGCTAGGTAAGTATTTCTACTAGTCACAAAGCACATCAAGTATGATAACTAGGCCTTTCGCCACTATAGCAATCAAGAATTACAAACATGCAATTAGATTCAAATAACATGGATTGCAATTAGGAAAGCAAGTAAATCACATAGATACACAACCAATGTCAAAAATTAAACCATAGAGTTCAACTATGCCCAAACATCTAATAAATTAGCCCTCCATTAATGGAGGGCAAGTATTCAAATTACAAGACACAATGAGAATGAATGTAAACATAGAAACCCCCTTCTCAATCGCACTGGAAGTAGATCGCCAGAAAACTCGAATGAACATTCCATGAACACCGCCAAGGTGAGCTTGATGGCTACGATCTCTCTCCCCTTGATCTTGGATCCAAATCTCCTCCAAAAGTCGCCTTTATAGCCATAGATATTTGTCTCCATTCTTCCTAGCCTCACCTACAAAAAAGGAATCAAAGATTCCCCTAAAACTACTCATCAGGTCTATTTATACTCGATCGCTTATGGGTTGCTTACGGCCGTAAGGATGTGGTCGTAAGAAGCTGGAGAAGATGTGTCATGAGCCTTTTGAGAACACTTATGGTCGTATGTCCCATCAGTAAGGTCTTCTGTTTGTGTTATGGTATATCATATAACCGTAAGCATTGGACTGTATGCTTCATTGTATTGCCCTTATGACCATCCTTACATGCGTAAGCTTTAGTCGTAAGCTTCTATGGATGGTCCTTACAGGCATCGTTACGGGTGTAAGTCTTGCCTGTAAGGTCCTCTAGTTTGGCTTTGAACTCCATCTTGTGGGTATAAGCATGCCCGCAGGTTCTCAGGAAGAGGCTTATGGTTATAAGCTAGGTCCTAATTTACCTGTAAGCTATCCTATTTGCCTTGCCCTTATCCAATTGATGTTGAGAGAGCCCCATCTTCTTTGTTTAGGGTCTAGAATGCTTCTTTTGCTTCTCCCTCATCTTTAAGTGCTGCTCGAAGCCTGAGAATACAAAACACACTATGTTTATCGTTGAATTTCACAATATGCTTCTAAAACATGCCTAATAAGTGTACAAAATGTTATAAAATTAGAGAATATTGTACACTCATCAGTCAGCCACTACAAATGGATAAGAAAACGGGCGTTGGCTCATGGATTAATATTTCCCAATTAAAATAGTTGAGGGAGTACTCAAAAGATGCAAATTGGAGTAGGGGGACCAAAAGGGCAAACTCACATATCTAGAGAGACTATATTAAGAATTATATCTTTTTTTATATAAAAGGGAATGCTAGAAATTATTTATTTTGTAAGGTGCATACAAGTAATTCTCTTGCATTATTATTATGGAGGTAAAGGAGCTGATTCTGGCTGGATTGGTTTAGTTGGGGAATGAGCTTAATTTAGAATTCATTGTGTAGCTTTGAACTTAAGATGATTAAAAGTTTGAAGAGTAGAGTCTTATTTATAGTAATTATTTTAAGCCTGAGTTTAAGTTGAACTAACTCAATATGAGAAGAAAAATTATAATAGTTGATTAAACCATTAAATAATATAATTATTGGTGGGTGTCAAATCCAAGAAAATTAATTTTGCTCTATTAACATAAATAAATTGTGTATCATGGTGAGAAGAGTCGAATCCATAGGACACTCGATTATTGATTTGATGATTTCCTTTTCTCTGTGTTGCTCCTTTTTATAGAAAATATCAAAAATTCAAAAATACACTTATCCTCCTAATTCAAAACAAACTAAAATCTAAAATCTAAACTAACTTTAATAATCCTATCTCCCTTTGAGATAAGTTTATTAGTACAAAATTACAAAGTTGTATTATTTGACAACTAGTCCAGCTGGAGGATAGCATGGCAATTATGATGATGTGGCATTGATGACAAGAGATGATGACATGGCATTGGAGAAACATCAACTTGAAGGTGATATTTTGGGGAAGAAGCTATGAAAGGCAAGAGCAAGCAAGGACTGATGACTATGTGATGACAAACCTAAATGAAGACAAGTTGGGAGACCTAGTGGAGCTTGACATGGTATTGCATACTTTAGAGAATCATTAGGAGTCAAGAAAGACAATTAAGAAATGATTTTTAAAAAAATTTAATGCTCAATAGAATAATAATGTAAAAAAAAAAGCAAGATTAGAAAAAGAAAAGAAAGAAAAGCACAGGTTTATTTTCATTGTGGAGAAAAAGGCCACATTAGCCTAAAGTACATCAAGCTAAAAGAAGATCTGAAGTATAGAAAAGTAGTTAGATATGAGTGTACAACTATCAAAAAGAGAATCAAAGGTAAAACTACAATGGCCAAAAGATTGTGGATTAGAAAAAGTGATGTGATGAGAAAATATTTAGAAGTCTCAGTGGTTTAAAAATAGAAACCAGAAGCAGTGAAGAAACAGACTATTGCAATAGCCTATTACAACTCGGCACTCAATGATAGAGAAGCACTAAGGGTAGAACGAAAAAGAACATCTACCTGGGTGAAATACTCAAGACTTTTGTGATTAGTTTCAAAGTATTGTTAAAAAAAAGGAATTAGGTTTGGAAGGTGGTTATTGGTTAAGTGAAGAGGCGTTTGGTAGTTCCAACCTCTTTAAATAAAAAAGGGTGCCTTAGAGAACCCTATATCCTAATTCCATGCCCTAGAAATCTCTCTTGAAAAATTATGAAGAAGGAAGAGAAGAGTGAATCTCCAGAGTATAGATAATGATCAAGAGATTGACATATAAGATTCCTAAAAGGCTAAAGGAGATAACGAAAGAATCTCAGCTGGTAGAGGAGTCTATGGAGTAGTCCAATTCCGAAGGAAGCTCTTCATGGTTAAAGTAATAGAGAAATTAATGTCCATGGCTATTGATCCTTATAAACCATATATCCACTGAAACAGGCCACCTAATTGCAACAAGTAAAAAGCACTCTAAACCTTATGAATTGCTTTCCAAGAACTTACTAGAACTCTTCAAGCAAGGAAGTGAGGAAAGAGGACCAACAATGAGCTCCTACCATGATAAGCATAAGAAAAACCTATGCAAGAAGAAGGTACAACTAAAAGAAATCAGGTCGATCTATATAAAGAGATGATAAATTTATTTCCTAGAATATTCAAGAAAGGAAAAGACAAAAAGATAACCATTTCATAAAAAAAGGAGTCTTCGAGATTAACTCAGAAACTAGCAAGAAGGGAGGAACAAAGAGTGTTGCAACTCAAGAAGAAACAAAGGCCTATATTAGCTAGGAGAAAGTGGCAGGCTTTGAAAAGGCACAGGGCTAAGCAGAACATGCTTCATCCCAACAAGCATATGAAGAAGAAAAGTACAGTTTCAAAGATTCTTCAAATGATGATTCCTCTAGCAGCAAGGAAGAATCGGATGTTATATTGAAAAAAGTGATTAGATCTGTGAACCATTCAAAAAGAGTCACCGAAGAACTCAGGTTGCAACACCTATTATATCTGTATTAAGTTTAGACGATTTTGATGATGTACCACTAAATGTTTGTGTGGCAGAGTTATCCAGGAAGAGAAAAATAGGACCAACTTTGAGGACTCAAAAGAGCAAGATGGCTGAGAAGAAACCAAGAAGGAAATTCTTTTTGGACCAGAAATTAATATGAAAGTGAACCCAGTTAGCCTAAGACCTACAAGAAAATACAAAAAAGTCTATGGAAAAAGAGGAGAAAAAGGCTTTGCCTTAGTCCCCAAGAGTTCGGAAAGTAAGGACAAGAAAAAGGCTAGAGAGACATCTGAGTCACTAGGAGAAAAAAAAAGTTTTTCAATGAATAAGACAAGAGATGGAAAGTTGTAACTACTCATGGAATGGTTATAGAGAGGATAATTGAGATAAAGAAGGTTGATAGAGTTTTTGAAAGAAAGAGGGCTAATCAAATCAGTAACTTTTGCAAAATGTTACGACCCAAGACTAGTTTAAGAGTTATATTGCAATCTTAGCTCTTCAGTCAAGAAGCCTACAATAAAGGGATATCATCAAGTTTTTGTAAGTGGTACGATGATTGACTTTTCACCAAGAGAACTGAACAACTTTTTGGAATTTTTTGTTGGAGGTGTGTATATGTATCGGGAACATTTAGAGTACAGTGATGATATCCTAAAGGAAGTATCAGGAGGATGTAGTAGCTGGGGTATAGATTCAAGAATTCTAGCCTCTCTATTGACTGCCAAGTACAATGTACTTTTCAGGATAGGAATATTCAATTGGTTTCCAACAGCATACAAGTCAAGATTTCTTAAAAAAAGGGTTGTAATTTTGTATGCAATTGTGTTTAGGAACAAGTACAATCTGGGTAAGTTTTTGTTTCCAAACATAGTGAACGAGACCGAGAATACCAACACATGTACTCACCTTGGGTATCAAGTGTTGATTCATAGTTTTTGTTGCAACAAGGAGTACCAAGTATAAAGATTGAGATAGTGTCTAGCATTGAAACACTGAACATATCTCCCAAAATCTTTAATTATGGGAAGAAGATTAACCTACTAGTTGGGAGAATGCCACCACCTCTAGCATTTACCTTTGATGTTACAGCCTCAAGTCCCCACCATGAAAAAGACTATGAGAAGCTCTTAAAAGATAATGTTGAAGATTTGGAACAAATAAAACATGCTCATTCTGCTAAACTACTTCTAATTGGCAAGCAAGAATAGAACAAATAAGATGAAACTTAATGAAAACAACAATGAAATGATCTACCTTGGGATTTAGGTGTACAAAGCAATGCCCTAACACTGAATTAGCCACCCTCATGCAGATGAATTGGCTTCTCTCCAAGTGAAAGATACTCTAACCCACAAGCAAGATGATCCTTTTAGACAAAAAGAAGATCTGAGATGAAAGAAGAGGGAAAGTTCATTAATATGCTTTAGGGTTTTTAGAAGAGGTATTTTTTTAACAAGATAACATCAACTGGTTGGAAAAGAGCCATTAGAAAGGATCAACAATCCAAGGAAAGAATAAATCAAGGATCAACAATCAAATAAAAAAATAAATCCGGAGATTAATTTCATGATTATCCAAGATTGGCGTCAAAATAAAAGGAAGAAAATAAATCAGTGAGATTAGTTACTCAAGATAATGAATCATAATATTTGCAGAGCCATAAAAGAGAAAAATTAAAACAAATGTCAAAAACCACCATAGCTAGCCAATCATGGTCTTTCTCAAATTAATTTGCACAAAGTGAAGGGCATAGAATGTATTTAAGATGATGTAGATTTTTCTCATTATCCGATGTAGGACAAGAGGAGTTTCTATAGAATTAAACATGACTAGGTGACACACCCATGCGTGTGTACCACAAGTGTATGGGTGTCGAAGTAATAAAGTACCCAAGGGGTGGGTAGTCAAATCCATAAAAAAATAGACTCTAGAAACAAGTAGTATTTTTAGTTAGCTAAGGTGATAATCAATTGGTGATTATATGCAAAATGTTTATAAAATAAAATGATGAGAAAATAAGCAAAGGATAAAGAGGAAGAAACACTCAATGATAAACCGGGGTACTTGTACAGTGCTCCCCCTAGGAATATTGTTTCAAGTGTAAGACTAATATTATGCTTCCCTAATTAAGATTCAAAGAGTCGTGGAAATCTAAAAGCACACAGTCCCACATCTAAGGTCAACTGTTACTAGCCCTCTACATATGCCCAGGCGGAAAGGAATACTCTCAACGCCTCACACTACGTGGGACTGCTTGGGGTTCTATGGACTCCAAGTAATAAATCCTATTCTAGATCTAACCCTTTGATCTAGGTGCAAGACCCCTAATCACAACTGAGCCTCAGCGGAAGGAATCTCGCAACACTTCACTCTATTGTGCCTGCACAATTAAGCCCCAGTGGAGGAGATCTATCAACACTTCACTCTATTGTGATTACAAAGAACTCTTGGAATATGGAGTTATGATAAATCACATCGGAAGGGAAAGGGGACGCTCCGCTACCTTTCGACTCACCCTCTCAACCCTTTTCAATCTTGCTAAGTCTAACCCTAATAGTGATGGGCACTCGTCAAAAGGGTGACTAGATGGATTCTCAACCCTAGTATCATTCTAAGGGAAAATTAAACCATAAGCATTCAAGATTGAAACTCAATTAAAAACTCAATTGAAAGAAACATAATAACAGTCAATGAAACAAAATCATCCTAGGGTTTACAAGCTCAAGCACCCACTAGGGGTTTAGTTCTCTATGGAGTAATACAAAATCAAAGAATAAATCAAAGATAAATGCAAACTATCCATAAGAATAACCCCCTTGTTGTTTATGCTGATGGTCTTCAAGAGCCGCTTCTCCTTCTCCAAAGACTCCTCTGTCGAGCCTAGGGCACACCTCGCCCAAATAATGCCGTTGAAAGCTCCCCCAATAACTCTCCTTTGAAGAAAATCAATGTCGAATGGGCTAGAAACACTCCAAAACCTAGCGAAAGCCTCCTCCAAACCCTACCCACGCTCTCTCCAAAAGATATGAAAAGGATCCCCAAATAACTCTTCGAGGCTGCTATTTATAATGCATAAATCGAGATTTCACACGCCCATGTGGATAATTCACACGGGCATGTGGACTCTCTGTTTTTCTGAATTTCACACTAAGCGAATAGTAACAGCTGTAGTTTTCGTAACTAGTACTTTACTACAGTAATTGCTACAGTGATCCCGAATTCCTTTTCTTCCATTAAGGCCACACAGTTGGGCACACACCCATGTTCTAGGTCATGTCAAATGACGCTCTCGAAAACTCTGCACAAGCTAGGACATGAGTTTGTGACTATTTTTGTGCCCTTCCAATTTGTAGGTAGATTTGCACATTCTTGGAAGTTGGCACACACCCTCATGTGTTTGATCACGGCTCATGTCTTGACACTTGTTCCACCCAAGAGAATCCCCAAAACCTACATTCATGACCTATTTTTGCTTCCTTTCTTCTTATACTGCCTCCACAACCCTAAATGCACAAAAGAACACAAAAACACACGAATGAGCCATAAAATCTGATAAAAGCAATGCTCATTGTAAGTAAAATATGCTCAATAATATGCATATAAAAGCACTTATCACTAGGTTTGGGTGTATGAATGGGCTTGGGTTGGCCCATATCCAATAACTTTTATGTGATTTGGTTGTGTGTGTGCTTGCATGAAATATTGAGTAAACATCAACGCACAACACCCTGACAGCACCATCAAAGTTTTTTTTCAATAAAACTCCTAAATAGAATAGAATAAAGATAAAGATAATTAGACCATAACCATTTAATTTAACATCCATGTCCAATAGGTCTTCATTAGTTTTCAAAATTTGTAGTCTTGCTCTTTGTCTTAGTAAAACTCCAATTTTGAGATTACTTTAACTCAAATCTGCAATCTATTCTACAAAACATAAAATTTAATTATAACCCATAATTATAAACATTTTGTCAATCAAAATATAGGGAATTAATTTGAAATATGTGTATACATGCTATCAATTATAATATTATTCATACAATTACTGATCTCTAATGAGCATTCTTCCTTATGACTCTAGAATGAAAACTATTCACTTTGACTAATGAACAAGCAAGTTTTTTTTCCTGCATTTCTGTCAAATGATAAGAACCCCATTTACTCACCTTCTTACAGGTTGTTGGGCAAGTGTTCAATGATGTGGGATTTGACAAGGTTCACATGTGGCGTACTATAGGGTCTACCCCATGCCATAGAAGTTAAATTCAAGAGGGAATGACAAACTACAAGAATGAAAGTTGATGCAGCGAATTAGATGTTATTAATAAATGTACTAGTCGTACAAGTAATATTATAAGAATAAGTTGAATAAAAAAATTATTTCATTTGTAATCAACAACGGATTAGAAATGAATTTGAAAATTTGTTTCTAAATTAGAAATGAAATCAAGTTCCATTTCTAATTTAGAAACAAAACTTCTATTCATCTCTAATTGGTTCCTAATTTAGAAATGGAATATTAATATGTTTCAAAATTAGAAATGGATTTTTATTTTGTTTTTAATTTTAAAATAGGTAAGAAATTAAATAAGTATTATTAATATAAAAATTAATTTGAAATTATAATTATTTTGAAAAAAAATATAATTAGAAATGGACTACAGATTGGTTTCTAAAATTATGTTTGATGAGAAAAATTATTTTAGTTAAGTCATTTAGAAAATCTATAAATACTTAAATATCTAGATACTGTGTTCAAAAAATATATTATAGATACAACTATTTATAGGTGAGCTTCTAAATGTATAAAATATGACTTTATAAATATGTAAAATTTGACCATGGATACACTTGTAAGTTTACTTTAAAAAAAAAAAATCTAACTGAAAGTAAAGTAGAGATTTGTAAAATTTGTTTTCTAATTGTCTTTTTTTCAAAAATAATGTTATAAATGTTTATGAATATAAATTTTACTAATTTATAAATAGAGAAAAAAAAACCTTCTAATTAACAAATTTGTGAAATTGGGATAAAATTTTTTTTTTCTTATTCGAACATACATGGTTACTCCAGCTCATAAAAAATAGGAAAAGTTTTAAAGGAGTTGATTTTTTCTTTATTTGGTATGGGTAAAATCATTAATTCATTTAAATATCAACCACATGGCATAAAAACATGGTTTTCAACATCATTTAGTTTGGTTTTTGGGATTTAAGTTTTTTTAAAGTGAAATTTTAGGAGGGATTAATAGAAAAAAAAGGGACTTTTTATGCCATATGGTCCAATTTGTAAAGGAATTAATGATTTTGTGCAATTTTTAATGCATTTTTCAGCATCCATATCAGTAGATAATGCATCCTTTTCAATTGCTCCGGATTTACTTGAAGAAGCTTGAGAATTAGCTTCCAAGGGGGAGTTGAGTTTTTTGTACTCAGAAAACAGCTAAACCAAAGCATCTTTTGCAGGTGCAGCCATATTTGTACCATCATATTGACCATACATTTTGTGAAGAACAAACTCTACATACTCAAATTTGATACATGGATCAAGAATGGGGGAAACAATAACAAGCATGTTCATCTTTTCAATATTTCCCCAATATTTATCATATTTTTCTTTCATTCCAAATGCCATAACCGCCACTTCATGATTGTCATTTTCCATCATGTTGGTCAAGACTGCATTCATACCACTGAAAAAAATATTGCAAGTGACATATTTAGACCCAGAAACCTTCAAAGTTCATTCATAGAAGTTTTCCAAAAATTGATTTAGATATCTAGCTTTTCTCCAATTAGTCGTTGTAGGTATAAAATCAATGTCTTGAAGCATGTAAGGATCCTCTAGTGTGAATCTATCAAAAGCTCACTCATTTGTTTGTGCAACATCCAACATTAAGTAGGTGGAATTCCCCTAGTGGGATAATCTAGACACAAGTGCTGTTGTGATTCAATTTTCTCAACTATAACACATTCTCTAAACTTCTTCAACCTAGCAGGTGCCTGTCTTACTTAACTTACATCTGCACGAATATAATCAATAGAGTTCCCAATTTTTTTCAAACCATCACTAACAACTAAATTTATTATATGAGCAACAGATCTAACATGTAGCCACTTCCCTCCAAAACACATTTTCTCCAATTTACAAATTTTCCTCTCAAATAAGAAACAACAGTGTCATTTGAGCTCGCATTGTCAACAGTAATAGTAAACACATCATCAATCTCCCACTCAAGTAGACATTTCTCAACAACTTGTTCAACATTGACACCTTTATTGCTATAAATTGGACAAAAACTTAGAAACATTTTTTTAAATTCTTGTCATTATCAATAAAATTAGTTGTGAGACACATGTAGTTAATTTTTTTAATTGATGTCCAAGAATTTGTTGTGAGACAGATATTACTAGTATTGTGACTAAGCGGATTTTTCAATTTTATTCTCTCATCCAAAGAATGTTCATAACAATCTCGAGTGACTGTCCATCTTGAAGGCATTCTAAACTAGGACAAGCAACATGCATGACTTCTTTAAAGCCAATGCCTTTAACATGTTTAAAGGGCAGTTCATTGACAATCACCATATAACCAATTTTCTTTCTAATAAACTCACCATCAAATTTCCGTGATAAAAGAGCAGTCCTAGTTTTTTCATTTTTATTTTCAGTTTCTCTGACACACAATGTGGCTTGATTTTTGTTTTTGTTGTTTGGACTCTTAGCACATCTAGTAATGTGATTTTTCAAACTAGTTGTGTCATTAGTCCTACCATATGTCGCTATATGTTTCTCGCAGTATACATTCACCATATCTAAGCTTACCCTCATATATTTCTTTGAAATGTGGCCAGACCAAAGAACTTTTCTTGTATGGGCTACTCTTCTTTAACTATCCTCCTCTTGAATCTGCCGAGGTAGGAGTTGGAGCTGGAACTAGTGTAGAACTTTCGGCTGGCCAATCTGGTTGAGTGGGGGATTGTTTAGGATTGTTGGGCTTCCAGTAGACATGCTGAAATGTATAAATAAGAATTAAATCTATCCTCAATTTGTACTACAAAATTACCGAATAAAGCATCAAAAATAAAAATAGTAATATGTATTCTAAAAAAACATTAGAGTTAATTCTATCTGTAATTAGTCAGAAACTAGTAATCTGTATTCTACAAAATTTCCGAATAAAAACCAAACAAAGATTTAGTAATATGTATTCTAAAAAAAATTAGAGTTAATTCTATTCATAATTAGTCCGAAACTAGTAATCTGTATTCTACAAAATTTTCCAATAAAAACCTAACAAAAATTTAGTAATCTGTATTCTGAAAAAATAAGAGTTAATGACTTAACTTTTCCTCAATTAAGTTAGAAACTAGTAATCTGTATTGTACAAAATTGCCGAATTAAATCTAAAAAAAATTAGCGTTCATTCCTCTTGAAAATTTCTCTTCAGCTTGCAAGTAATGAGTGACAAAATATAAGAATTCGTGTTTAAGATTAGGATTTAAATAGGCTAGATTTCATAATTAATCCCTAATAAGCACTGATTTTTAGCAACAGTAAAAACCTAAATTAAACACCAATTTTATGCAATTCAGTAAGAATCAAAGAAAAAGGATAGAGTTTAGGGACGGATGTCATGAATGTGAACTTACCTAACCAAACTCAAAGGCTATACAGGATCGGCAGACACACTTCAAGCTTGCCAGTTGCGACTTGTGCTTTGTGAAGTTTGAGAATGAGGAGGAAGATACTTCAAGATGCAGTCCAGCAATCAGGACTTTCAGGCTTAGCAAAGATTCACGAGGAGATTTGGCTGGAGCTAGGAAAAGAAGTAGCAGAAACACTGGTAACTCACGAGGAGGAAAAAAAGAAAAAGGTTCAGGGGTTCGAGCGAGAAGAAAAGAAGAAGATGCGGACTGCAGTTGCGAGCTAAGGATTTCTAATTTTCTGATGATCTGATTTGGGAATTTACTCAATTTAGCCATTTAGGAATTAGACTTATTCAATTATCATTTCTGTAAATAAGTTAAATAACTTATTTTACATTCTTTAATTTGTAAATAAGGATTCTAAAATCTAAATTATTGTTACTATTGTACATCCAATAATATACTTCTTTCATTCAATATTCATTTAATTTACAAAATTAGAATTTGCAATAATAAATTATAGACTTATAATCACTTACAAGTAATAATTTTGATTAAAACCATCACAATTTGAATGCATATATATATATATATATAATATCCCAAATTCAAATTGTTATACAAATAAATTATATAAATTTATAAATAAATATCTTCAATTCATTAACGATAAAATAATTTCAATAGAATTTTACAATTTATCTCCGCTAATAAATTGTATCCGATTTAATTTCAATGAGTTGAACAATATCCTTATCCAACAGAATTTAGAATATCTGATATATCATTTATTCTTAATAATACCCATATTCGAAGTTTTTTGGATCTATAACTTTAGTTTTGTAAATATTTTCGTAAAAACTATATTTTAATAATTATTTTTCTATAATTTTATTTTCAAAATTACTCTGAAATATATATATATATATATTTGCAGATGTAACCATGTAACTTAATTTTTATTATAAATATACACCTAATAACTAAATTTTTGAAAGGTATTTAAGAAACTAGATGATAATGTGCTATGACGATTGCACTATGTACTACTTAAGTAAAATTGCTCTAAAGCCCCTGCTAGCACCTCCTGGTTTCGCCCCTGCATTATAATGTGATATGACGATAACGCTATATACTATTTAATTGTTTATTATTAATAGCCCTAAATAGTACTCCTATATAATATACTAATAGCATATATATACATGCATTATACTTACACTAAGTATTTAATATCTAATTCTAAATTTCTAATAATTTAATTATGTATAAAACAATAAGTATTGTAATTATGTATTGTAGGCTTGTAATATTATATATTAGTATTAAATACTAAGAATCTAAGATTCTAAGATATTACTATATCGCTATATTATTATAAGTACATGATAATAGCATCTGTTTATACTCTATATTACTATTATATACTATATACCTATATAATATATTATTTATAAATTAATTTGGTAATCTAATACGCTAAATCAGTACCTTATTTCACTTCCGAATTCGAAATCGAGATCGGTTATTACCTATTTCATACCATATTACAATTTGGTTGAATTCGGTAGCGACCAATTTTATACTGAACGCCGTATACCCGATTTCAAATTACCAAATTGAATTTGAAATAGGATACAAATTTGGTACGCACAGAATTTGCATACCCCTAATTGCATTAGTAAGTCATGACATGAAATTTCATGCATGCATGCTGCACAGTCATGACACAAAATAAGCAAACCAACTTATGTTTAAATATGTTACACTTAAATAGGTTTGGGTCTAAACTGGTTGCCCGCTTATTGATTTGAAAGATTAGGTCAATCACAAGTCAACTTGCAAACCCATTTGATGATCTATTAACTTATAAAATATTTATTATGCTAATATTATTTTTTTTTATGAAACAATATAATTTTTTTCAATTTATAAATTAATTTGGTAATTCTAATATGGTAAATCAGTACCCTATTTCACTTCCGAATTTGAAATCGAGATCAGTTATTACCTATTTCATACCATATTACAATTTGGCTGAATTCGGTAGCGACAAATTTTATACTGAACACCGTATACCCGATTTCAAATTACCAAATTGAATTTAAAATCGGATACGAATTTGGTACGCACAGAATTTGCAGACCCCTAATTGCGTTAGTAAGGCATGACATGAAATGTCATGCGTGCATGCTATATAGTCATGGCACAAAATAAGCAAACTAACTTATGTTTAAATAAGTTAGACTTAAATAGGTTTCGGTCTAAACTGGTTGCCCGCTTATTGATTTGAAAGATTAGGTCAATCACAAGTCAACTCGCAAACCCATTTGATGATCTATTACCTTATAAAATATTTATTATGCTAATATTAATTTTTTTTATGAAACAATATATTTTTTTTTCAATTTATAATTATTATATATTGATATGAAGGTAACATAAACATTAACCACTTCATGTTTTATTAATGTTGATAATGAACTAAATAATTTATGGAATTTTTCCCTATATGGCCTATATTTTATATCCCACAAAATTCTTTTTTTTTCACATATAGATATCATTATAGAACATAAATATATACATTTTAAAATATGAATTAATAATATAAATGATTAAGATTTGAAATGTAAACAAAATAAAAGATGTAGAAAATAAATATATAACTTTTTACATTTGTATATAAATTAATCTATTCTGTATCAAATATTTAATATTAAATAATAGATATTTTTTTAAACTTTTAATAAAGAATATGTTTTCCTAAAAAATTTGTATGAAATATAGCGCCTAGAAATTTGACAAGATGACCCTCAGGGAAAAGCCGTTCACGGGGAAAAGGCGCAAAAAATAATATGATGAAAGGGGTAAAAAAGGTAAAAACCCACTACGTGAGTTCAGAATTTCTAGGCTAATTTTCGGATCCAAACTTTGAAATTTGCACCCCCCCTTGCGCCTGCGCGTAAGAGCGCATAACCACTAAAGCAAGGTTAAAGGATAATGAATAGTACTATATATAAAGTGGATGAAGTTCTTGTAGCTAGCCAATGTGGTACTAAACTTTTAGTGGGAATGTTTCAAAACAAATATGGGCCTAAAGTATATGGGCCCTCTAACAATCCCCTCCCCAATTTCAAAATATTCAGATAGTAGAAAAAGAAACGGAACAAATGAAGATTATGCATCAGAACTAGTGCCTTGTGGGCTATGAACTAATTCCTAGAATATATAAGAAGTGCCTTACAGGAACTTGGTGAAATAAAATTTCTATGAACTAGAATTCCTTGTTGTAAATCAATCGTCTCATAAATCACATTACCTTCTTGAAATCTGAGCAACTCTAATCAGGTTGGCACCTTTCGGCCATGCGCCAAAAGCCTGAAATTCATAAGTGCTCTAGAAAAACTTGCCTTAGTTTTTCATAGAAAGCGGCCCCACTTTCACACTTATATAGGTGAATCCATCAGGTATAAAATTGCAATTAAATACACCATTCAAAATTGAACTATGGAATTCATTAAGAATCAAATTCATCCTTTCTACATTGCAATTAGACTATACACCATAGGAAGGGATAAGAAATAGATAGTGTATCTCCAAACAACCAATGACTTATTTTTACCCATATGAACCTACTTCTTGGATTTACCAATTACACAGGTTGGGTTACTATCATTGTTGAATTTTGTTATAGGCAACAATCCCATTCCCCTCGATGTCTCACACACCAGTTTTCTACCTAGTGCTTTAGTTAAAGGATCAGCCAGATTTACCTCTGATCTTACATAGTTTAGTAATATCACTTCATCTTCAAGCAATTGCCTCACAATATTATGTCTTAGACGTATATGCCTACTCTTACCATTATATGATTTATTCTTAGCTCTGTACATAACAGCCATGCTATCACAATGAATTGAAACCGAAGGGGCTGGTTTCATCCAAAGGGGAACATCAGCGAGGAAATTCCTAATCCATTCTGCTTCAGTGCTTGTTTTCTCAAGTGCAACAAATTCTAACTCCATTGTTGATTTTGCTGTGCAAGTTTGTTTTGAAGACTTCCAAGACACTGCAGCCCCTCCTAAAGTGAACATAAATCCACTAGTTGACTTTGTTTCATCTGAATCTAAAATCCAGTTAGCATCACTATACCCTTCAAGTACTGCAGGAAAACCAGAATACATTAGTCCAAAATTAATAGTTCTTTTCAAATATTTTAATATCCTGATCAGGGCAATCCAATGATCTTTATTTGGACTATGTGTATATCTGCTCAATCTGCAAACTGCATAAGCAAATGTCAGGACGAGTACAGTTCATCAAATACATCAAACTACCAATTACTTGTGCATATTCATTTTGAGAAACACTAACCCCTTTATTCTTCCTTAAATGAAAAGCACTAGCATATGGAGTTGAGACAGGTTTGCAATTAAATTGATTATATTTCTTTAATACTTTTTCAACATAATTTTCTTGTGAAAGCATTATTCCATCATCTGATTTAGAAATTTTAATTCCAAGAATAAAATGTGCTTCACCCATGTCCTTCATGTCAAATTTAGATGCAAGAAAATTCTTTGTCTCAACTACTATTTGCAACGAAGTACCAAAAATAAGCATGTCATCTACATATAAACAAATTATAACACCCACATTGTTGGAAAATTTGCTGTAGATACATTTATCAGATTCATTTATAAAATAACCATTGGAAACTAAAACATGATTAAATTTTTCATGCCATTGTTTTGGTGCTTGTTTGAGCTCATATAAAGATTTCATAAGTTAGCATACCTTATGCTTGTTGTTAGGAATCACATACCCTTCGGGTTGATCCATATAAATTTCTTCTTCGAAATCTCCATTTAAGAAAGCTGTCTTAACATCCATTTGATGAGTAATTAAATTGTTAATAGCAGCTAATGCAATTAAAATTCGAATGGAAGAAATTCTAGTAATAGGAGCATAAGTATCAAAGTAGTCAATGTCTTTCTTTTGAGAATATCCTTTAGCTACTAATCTAGCTTTATATTTATCAATACACCCATCAGGTTTAAGTTTTTTCTTAAAAATCCATTTGCAACCTATAGTTTTTGAACCAGGTGGAAGGTCTACTAATTCCCAAGTATGATTAGATAATATTGACTCTAATTCACTATTAATAGCTTCTTTCCAAAACACAGCATCAATAGAGGTGATAGCTTGAGAATAAGATTGAGGATCATCCTCCACAAGAAATGTAATGAAGTCATTTCCAAAACTATGTTCTTTCCTAGTCCTTTTACTATTTCTTAATTCAAAATTAGAAGCATCAACATTTGCTGAATCAGTATTAGAAGTAATATGAGATGAATATGCAATGTTATCAACACATGATTTCAAAGGAAAAATATGTTCAAAAAACTCTGCATTTTTAGACTCCACAATAGTATTAGGTTCCATAATGTCACTCTTAACAACCATAAATCTATATGCAGCACTATTCAAAGCATATCCAATTAGCATACAATCAAAAGTTTTGAGACCAATTTTCCTCTTTTTAGAATAAGGTAATAGTACTTTTTCTAAGCAACCCCAAACCTTAAGATATTTTAAATTAGGTGCATATCCTTTCCATAATTCAAAAGGAGTTTTACCAGTTTTCTTAAAAGGAATTCTATTTTGAATATGACAAACTGATAAAATGGCTTCTCCCCATAAATTATTAGGAGTGCCTGAACTAATTAACATAGCATTCATCATATCCTTCAGAGTTCTATTTTTCCTTTCAGCTATTCCATTAGAAGCAGGTGAGTAAGGGGGAGTTGTCTCATGTATTATACCATGGTTTTCACAAAAGGTTTTCAAAATATTATCTTCATATTCTCCACCTCTATCTGATCTAAGTCTTTTGATTTTTCTTATTTAGTTGATTCTCAACTTCATTTTTATATTTTAGAAACATTTTACATGCTTCATCCTTTGATCTAAGCAAGTATAAAACAGTATATCTAGAGTAATCATCAACAAAAGTAATATAATATTTCTTTCCTCCTGTAGTCATTAAATGTTTTAAATCACCTAAATCAGAATGAATTAAACCTAGTAATTCAGATTCCCTTTCAATAGTCTTACAACCTTTCTTGGTAGATTTAGATTCTACACAAATCTCACATTTATCAATTTTATTGGAATATGTCATGTTATGAATCAAGCCTAGTTCTTTCATTTTCTTGATGTATGAAAAATTCACATGTCCCAATCTAGCATGCCATAAATCAATTGAATTCACCATGTAAGTAGAAGAAGACGCTTTATTTCCATTGTTAACATTGAGTACATTGAGAATAAATAAACCTTGACTACATTATCCCTTCCCAATATTTAACATGGAATTAAATATGTTTTAATATTAAAATATCAAAAAAATTATTAATATATTTTTACAAATTAAAAAATCATTAAATTATTATTAAAAATTTCAAAATATTTAACATAAAAATGATAATTTACTATATGACAATTCAAAAGGAGTAATTTTTATATTTATATTTATATTTATTTATTTATTAAATAATTTCTCTATTTATTCAATAGTAGATTATATAACACAAAAGAATTTATATTCTAATTTATTTATTATAATTAAGCTTTGATATTTATATAATATTTTATTTATCTTATTAATTTTATAGCTATCCATTGAATTAAGGTAAAATCTCTGAGATACTAATGGAATTAGAATATAATGAAATAAATTAGTATGATTAGCTATCCTGAGGATATTGCCTACAATGGATAGTTACGAAATTAGAACATAATGAAATAAATAAGAATGGATAGCTATCCTGGGTATAATACTTTGTTACAAATTGCAAAAGTCATTTCTTGTTTGCATTTAATCATCTTAGATGTGATCACTTTCTACCTTCTTAAGCTAATATTGCATTAAAAGGAAATTCTTAAGCTGGTGCAAATGCTTTATTCCATTCTTTGATTTCCCACCAAGAAATGTTTTACAATAATTACATTGAGACCTATCCTCTCAATTAACTTATGTCTTTCTTAAAAATGGCTCCATACAACACTTTTGTGTCTCCTAATTTCTGTGGTGGACATTGTATGATCTCCTGTATCTCCTTTAGTAATAATTTCAGAAGGAGAAAGGCCTTCAAGGATAGAACTTTTCAGTCAAGCAAGTTGAATTTCTAATTGGGTGAGATATTGATTGATGAGAACCATCATCATCAGCTATCTACAAATCAAATGTTATATAATAATTAGTATAAGCAAAATATATTATAACTTAGACATTTAAGTTAATAAGAAATATACCAAAACAAATACAAAAAATATTTATTGATTATCTGATTAATTCAAAATGGCATTTGATAAAAGATGCAAAACATACTTCGTGTTATAAGTTGAAATCTAACTTCTTTTATGAAAACCCATCAAAACTATCCTTTAAACAAGTTCAAATTGTTTAAAAAAATAATAAAAGAAAAAGGAACATGTAGTTGACGTGTGAGTAAGGGATGTTCGGTTTGTTGTAAGTGGTTGTAATTAGCTTTATTGTAAGTGATTTTACATGTAAAATGTTGTTTGGTTTGATGTACAACTAGTTTTACATGTTAACAATTTTACATCTTATGATACTTTGGTAGCATTTCCAGCTACAGCTGAATTAGTTGTAAGTGGAAATGCTGTCAAAGCAAACCTTAAAATCACCACTTGCACACTTGCACAACTCCATTCTCTAACCCTTCCATTCCTTTATCCCATCACCATCGCCGCCTCATCCTTCAGTATTGATATCGGCAATGTCTCCTTCCTCTATGGCATTTGCCCACCACACCAAGAACACGACCGTCCTGAAAAATACCCTCACTAGCCCCTTCCAAAGCTTGGACTCCTCCACAACCTCATATTTGAAGAAAAAAAAGATGATGATACCACTAGAGATCGATAAGGAAACTAAGGCTAGAACGAAGATTAGAAGCCTGAAGATGAAGAGTATTGGGAACCATGTCTCTTACAGTGGCATCAATGTGACTGTGCCCAAGAGCAAGGGCAAGCCCTCCACGACCGCCTCCTCGAATGTCAGCTAAAATGGATAAATTCCATATTTATATAATAATTTCATCTAATAAAAAAAATTCAAGAAAAAAAACTAAGAAAACAACCAGTGATGATGGTTATCTTCCTTTTTTTTCAAAGATTGTTTAAGTTTGGATTTTGTTTTGAGGTAGTTTGATTTTTAATATTAATGAGTTTTTCTTATTGGAAATGAGATATTTAATGTGGGAAAGTGATGGGAATTAAATTGGTGGAAAGTAAAGGATGACTTTTGGGGGTAATCCATATCTCTCTCCAGCATAGTATATAATTAAAGGAGTTTATAAATAATAAGGGTTAATGGTAGATAATAGGGGTAATCCACTCCACTTATATGGTGACTATATCCCTTAAATTACATCAAACCAAACAAGGAAAAAGTAAGTGCATCATTTTCAATTGCAGCAAACCAAACAATATTGATGTAATTTGAAATGCAATATTTTCACTTACATGTGATTTCATTTACACTG
This sequence comes from Dioscorea cayenensis subsp. rotundata, assembly GCF_009730915.1. Taxonomy (NCBI): domain Eukaryota; kingdom Viridiplantae; phylum Streptophyta; class Magnoliopsida; order Dioscoreales; family Dioscoreaceae; genus Dioscorea; species Dioscorea cayenensis. The sequence goes on from NC_052484.1 coordinate 13,759,373, forward strand.
TAATTTCAGTTACATCAAACTAAATAACCACTAAGTGGCAAAAGAAGACGAGAAGGATTGATTAAGATTGTGAGTGCGGTTGATGAAGCTGTCTTTAGCAACTGCCAATTCGAGATCCTATATAATGAAATTAAGTTAAAACAAAAATAGGCAAGAAAACAACAATGGCCGTGTATGGTTGTTAATGTCTATTACTGTTTGGTCCTCAAGATTCAAGAATTCCTTCCTCAAACCAACAGTTAGAGAAATTAATATCTTGTGAAAGTGCTAGAAGTGGGATTGTGGATGGTGTACGCATGGAAACAGACAACAAGAAAGTGAAGAACAAGAACATAACGCGAGATATATATATATATATAGAGAGAGAGAGAGAGCTACAAAAAAAACCTGTGGATGTGCTTATCCTCATCATGCATGATGTGTTACTCATTAACCCCTCCGCCTACCTGAAGTGTGCAACCATCATGAGACAGCTTGCATTTGCAATGCAAAAGATGGAGTTCACCGTGGATCAAGCATTATGTATAATTTAGCTACATTGAAATCATTTCGATGGCTATCGTACTCAATGGCTACTATTTCCTCCTTGTCCTAGATAAGGGCAAAAGGAAATGCATCCACTTTTCTTTCCTTTAGTTTCGCTTATATGACACTGGCAAAGTAGACCTGGTACATATCCTTGTAGGTTTGTAAGATTAATAATCTCTTTTTTTTTACATTAATGATAGATCATGTCATTACAGAGGGATCTCTTTGAAATGTGCTTAGAAATTGTGACAGGACGAAACATGCCCAAAGATCTTCCATTGGAGCATGATCGCTCCTACCCGCTATAGCAATTAGGCACCGTTGACTATCATGTTTTCATGGTGCTCTACAAAAACTAGATTCTAAGGGGTGAGTAGCTGAACATAACACAAACAGGCATATTGTACCTACGCCTTCACTACATTACTTAGATACTGGTGTATGGTATACACCCACTAATCACAAAATCCGATGGAATCGAGGGTGGCACCATCAAAGATGATGATGGTAAACAATGGAGCTAAATGATATCAATTATAATTCTATATACTAGATGATTGTAGCTTGACTCTAAACAATTTGAAACAATATCATAATAACATTTGAATGAATGATAGTAAACCCATTTTGGATTTGTGGTCCATGTTATTTTGACTGACAGTTATATTATGCACAAATAGCACATATATTGCATAGAAGGATTCCATATTACACATGATGAAGAAATAATAAGTGAAACAAAACATAATATATCGTAAATAAGGATAATACTTAAGAGTAGAACAAACCATCCTCACTTGTGGAATATATGTCTTAATTGAGGAACATATGTGATAAGTGTGGTACCAAGGAGATAATCATGTACCTGAGCAAAGATTACAAGGAAAATCTCTCTCCTGGGATGATCACGTTGGGTTGCTCGAAGTGTTGGTTTCTTGGAAAAAAGGTGGAGAAAGGTTTGAGAAGATGGCTGAAAGTGTTGAGAAGAAAACCTAATGGCAATTAGATGTAATTTTGAAAGAAGTGTAGGCCAATTTGGCCAAAATCTAGAAGTTCAGTTTCCATTCCCATGGGAACCCAACATTCCAACAAAGTGGTGAAGGATCACTTTCCCTCACCCTAATGGAATTACTCTCCCACGGAAATCTTACTTTCCAGGAAAAAACCTCTGCCGAACATGGCAAAGTTATTCCAAGGGGTTACTTTCCAAGGAAAGTAAGTCACATCCCATCTATCAAATACCCCCTAAATAATTGAAGTAGCTTGCTTTGGCTGTTCAAGGTGTCAAACTCCTATTTCATCACATCTGCACTGAAGAGTCTCCATCTATCTACTTAACAAGACTATATAATATGAAAAATCATGCATCTTGTTGGCTCCGGAAGACTTAAGTTCCTTAGAGAACTACCTCATCTTGTTGTGAATTGAATAGTTTGGTCAACACTGCTAGCCGTGCTCCACAACAGAGACGCAGTGTTTTTTTCCAACCAAGCATTTTTAAAATGGAATCTACTCCTTTACCTTGTCTCTTTCCTCAGTATTGGCTGTAATAAGACAACAGAGTGACCAGAACTAGTAACAAATTTGAGATTGAAAAGATTTGCATTCTCTGTGGCAGTTCTGAAACTTGTGATAAATCCTTTAAGTTGAATGCAACCCCTACACTTCCCATAAGGTGTCATTGAAATCACCAATGCATAACCACGATAACCGTGATCTGCTAGCCAACATCCATAGACAAGCCCATGGTTCCTTCCTTCTGCCATGATTTTACTCGTCATAATATCCCGTTAAACACTACTTCCTCGCATGAGCAGCATAGATCTTGACATCGATAAAATGTCTAGAGTAGCCTAACAACGAGATACCCTATTAAGTACTAGAGAAGTGCCAATCGCCCACCCCTTCCCACTAAGTCAACTGCAAACAATCCTTCCATCCCTATCTTAGTTTTCACCTTGATTATTTTTTCTAAACACCATGTTTCTAATCATATTTTTCATTCTCAGACTCCCTATTTGAACATTGCTCTTATTTGAGAAGGTGTTTACGCTTTTGGTCCACTAATATGATAGAATTATTCTAGTAAGGTCCCCCATGACCAGTACAGGGTCATGCAACTTCCTCACTATGCATAGGATGATGATCACAAGGCAGTCCATACTACCCATCCTGGTACTTTCCCGATTTCCATGCTATGTGTCCTGCTACCAGATCCTATGTATATCCCTCTACATTCTATTCTCGGCTCACTAACGGCATCTATGCTCACCGAGGATTGCTCCCTGATCAACATACCATGGGATTGGAGCCACCGCTCACCCGCTCAGAACAATGTTTATCTGCCCAAAGCATGAAAAGAAGGTCCACATAAGCGATCTATTTCTGAGGTTGGCTTGCCATAGAGCTTCTCATAGAACCTATCACTATGCCTAATGACCTCACAGAAGAAACAAAAGATGACAGACACTCATACCAAAAACTCACCCAACTCCACTCTCCACTTGGTTGCTTGATATTCATTCTATGCTTCAAGTGCTTCTTGACAACCAAGAGATACATATTTTGAGATAACTCTTCCATTCACCAGTGAAGTTGATAAGGTCAAAGTTGTGAGCCCCACCCCTTAAATTAGATCCTAGCCATCAATGCAAGCTTTTTCAATCAGAGCCATTGATTTAAAAGATTTTAAAACCCTTGCTCTTATCCTTACGGTTACCAAATATCACGATCTGATTTCAGCTCCACCGCCACGATCTCTTATATATATATAAAAAAAAAAAACCTAGCCCTCTTTTCCTTTATTTCATGGTGGTGCCGGCGGCAAGGACAAGTGGATCTTCTTCTCGAGAGTTGATTTGCTTCTTTCAAGGTAGGATCTTTAAGCTTTGTGCAATTATTATTGATGCCGGTTGGCTCTAGATTTCTTTCTTTCTGAAACCCTAAAATTTGTTCATATTTGTGATTCACCTTTAAACTTTAGATTTAGCCCTTGAGTTTCTAGGGTTTGTTCCCAATTTGTGGTTTGAAGGAGTTTTGTTTCTCTTTTGATGTGTGCACTTAGGATCTTGATCATGATGTTTTTATGGATTAAATCACATCTCAAGGATGAGATCTTGCATGATATGTTTGATGTAATATGAAGTATAGTTGATTGAGATACAATCTTTCGCCATGTGAAAGGAATTGCTAGTTGTTTTAGTTTGATAAGTTTCAGATTTTCGTTTTTGACTATAGCAGAAATTCCTCTCCGATTTTAGGGATATTAGAGGAAGAATTTGAAGGAGAGTAAAATATAAAAGTTGTAGATTTTGATGTTACCTAAATACCTGCAAAATTCCAGATTTTATGCATCTATAGTCTGTGAGATATAGCCTTATTAATATAATTGTCTCGGATGATATTTCTGTGCAGAATGTGAAGAATCATGACCAATTTTGATGATCAGGGAGATCGAATTAGATAAGGTGAAAAATAAGAAAGTCGTTCCTTTTTGAGTTGTCTGATTGTCCGTAAAATTTCATTAAGTTTGGAGTTGTAGATTAAGAGATATGCATATTTTAATAGTATATGTCTGAATTATAAGTTTGCAGAAATACTTGGAGATTCAATTGAATGTTACAAATTGAGTAGTACTCTAAATTATGTGAATTTCGGCTATGTCATAGTGTTAGGTGTCTATTATTCCTAGAATTTTGAAATTTGTGATTTGGAAAAGTGTGAGTGAAGTTTTGAGGGTTTTAGTACTCATTGATCATGTTGAAATTATTGATTTGGCTCTTAGAGTGGGTAATTGCTATTGTACCCTCACAATAATCAATATTTGGGAGTGTAGAATAATACTTTGAACTTTTTGCATTTGTACCCTTCTAAAAATCTTTTTATATATATATATATATACTATTGCTTGTTAGCCCCGATTTTGTTATTTAAAGCTAATAGGATCTCTTCCCAAATATAGGGCATGCCAAAGGTGTAAGGTTTGAGAGTATTTTTGGGCGTTAATCAGGTAAGTATCCCACATATAAATCATATTATATGTATGTACTTAAAAATTTCTAGTTTTCTAAACGTTTGAAATTTTTAAGAAAAATATTGATTATTTTAATTTATATTTTGAATTATTTTCGGAATTACTTTAAATTATCCAAAATTTCAAGTTAGTGATATTTTATTTTGGACTACAATTATCAGAAAGGTTTGAAAATCGATTTAAATTCAGATTGTTTAATTTCCAAAGTTTTAGACATCTTATCTAAATATGTATTATTTCAATTATGAATTTCAGATATGTTTTTAGTTAATTTCTGAGTAATTATTATTAATATATGTTTTTTTTTAATTATCTGTTCATGTTTGGATTCAAGTAACTGGTTTATTTTGCTATGATAAAATGGGATCATGTGATTTCTAAAAATTTTGTTTGGCAAATTACTCGTATTTTGCCCCATCTGAATTTTGATAGTTTATTGTTTGTGAACAGAAAGTATTTTGACATAGAAGTTAGTCCCCAAATAACTTTGCAATAACCCTGTCACTGGGGGTTAAATATTGACCGTGTCGACACGTATTTTGTTATAGAAACTATAGTTTCCCACCGCTTGCCGTCGGTGAAGAATATCGGCCTTTGATAATTTTGGCTCGTGTCACCGAGGGTAAAAATATGGCTTTTGATAAATTTTGTCTCGGGTCACCGAGGGTAAATATATGAATTTTGTGATTTTGTTTTGGCAATAGTTGTTTGGGGGACCTATATGCTCAGTTTTGACATCTTTGTTTACTTGAAATAATTCTGGTTTCCGATTTTCTCATTTTGATAAATTATGATTTTGTATAATAGATCCCTATATTTTTAGTGGGTGCTTACTGGGCTGTCAAGCTCATAAATTTTGTTGATATTTTTTTTTCAGATCAGGAGTAGAGGTCAGTGGCAAATAGCTTAGCAAGGATCGTTGGGCCATCGCCGTTTTATTTAGCTTGTAATAAGTCCCGATTGTTGTGGGCCTAGGTTTTATTTGAATAAGTTTATATTTTATTACAATCCACTGAGTTTGATTCATTGTTCTGTTTTGGATCAGGATTTGAGGCCTTGTATGCCTACTTGGTTTCGGCCTTGTAGGTGTACGGCCGTTTGTCAGCGTCCCGATTCCATAAAACTGGGTTCGGGGCGTGACAAAAGTCAAGATAGAGCCTAATGAAGTTCGCTGTGTCCTTGCACACTCTCTCAGACATGAAATGGATGGGGAAATCATGGATCTACACCTAAAAACTTTTTCAAAGATCTCAACTTGTGTGAGTTGTTCCCCCATAACCATCAGCCGACAGGGAACCAAGTGGTTATCAAAGGTCCAAGGGCCATCTTCTAACACCGTTGTAGGTCCAGTGCGTGGAAAACTTAAAAATGTAGATTTGGTACTCTATACACTTAGGATCCTCCTGAATATCCACCCCTTTTTGCTGGTCGCCATAACAACACTAACATTTGGCTCATGGATCCAAAGTGGATATTTCCATTGGTGAGTAAGAAACCAATGACACAGAGATTGTGGTAAAGAAAACCATCTCGCATGGACTTTCTCCTGACTGTTATCCAAAACTTTATCCTCCTCTTCACCTAACAAGAGAGCAGCCCATTGCTTGGAAAGATGATTTGCCGAGTTGTGATCCATCTGAAAACATTGCACACAGACACACCAAGTGGCAAGATAGACCTCAAAACCCTGGACAGCTAGGGACAATTTGGAATTGCGAAATTTAATTATGCAAGTAATTTGATAATGTTGTTTATTCAAAATTAAGAGCATAAAGTGTAATTTGAGAAATAATCATATAAAATATTTTATTTTATAAAATCGGAAGGACTTTGAGGAAATATAAATAAAGAAAGTTAAAACACATTTACAAATATTTTAAATTATATTAATAAAACCCAAAGTTACTGGATGCGGTTATTGAGCATTTAAAAAAAACAAATATTTAATGGGTTTTTTCCTTTTTGTGATTCTCGAAATTTTCAATATCGCTTTTTAATAATCTGAGTGTCATTTCTTGAATAAATTAAAAGATAAAAAAACACCGGTTAAACTCCCCTAAAGTGATTTGTATACTAATCCACATCAACAATTAAGCTTTACATCTCTTTTCACCAGGGCCACAAACATGGCTCAATTGTGTGAGACTTTCCTAAATGAGGGGCATGAAAAGAAATGTGAGGTCTAAAGCATGACTTTAGGAAAATCATTGGAGCAAATAAAAATACTCACTAAATTAGATGAGCCCTTCATTTCATTCATTCACATGTGTTTATGCTTTAATCACCAAAGAATAAAGCTACCACGTTTGTAATACTCATTAGAGTCCACTGATAATTCATCTCAAGCATTGGCTTCTTTGCAGCCTTTTATTATTTCAAACTGTTCATCATAAGGTATGCACACGTGTATATATATATATATATATAATATATCACCACAAGTGTTTTTTTATGATTGTTTCTATTGATTTTTGCTCCTATTTTTACTTCTACAGATAATCAAGTTGTTATTAGTTTGTTTGTTATATATAATTGCTTTGAACATTGTGGTAATTGGTTTTGTTGATAGGAGACTTCATTTTTCTTCAAGGAATCACAATAGCTAAAAACTAATAAATGAAAATTGAAGGCCACGTTGTTGTTACAGCTCTATTTAATATAATGCTTAAGGAAATATTGAAAAAAAAAAATAATGTTACCAGAGGCAAGTTATGAATGTGAAAAACATGGTCTAGATCATCAAGCAAGTTTTCTAACCAAGTTTAAATTTAAAGACAAATTTGGAAAATATGAATAATATGGATTCAAGGTATACATAAAGAAAGAAGCTGAAAATGAAGCTGCATTGTGAGTTATAAGGCATCTTCAAAATTTTTGTAATATTGTCATTAAATATGTGAGTGAGAGGGAATTATGTGAAGTCAAATATGAATTAGATGATTTGAAAGATGCTAATTGAAAATTAAGGGAAAGACTTGCTAAAGTTACTAATGAGTCGAAGGAGTTGAAGATCAAGATGAAAGAGATTAAATCTGAACAATAAAAAACTAATGAAGGTTTTACTTAAGAATCACAAAAAAAATTAGCGACTGTAATTGGTGATTTTTCTCTTGGATGCAATTAAAGAATTACCATGCAAATTTACTGAAAGAAATATCAAATTAAGGGGAATGTTGAATATAGTATAAGTCTGTAAGGTTATATATATTGTTATAATTATGTGCATTGATATCTAATTAAAGAGTGATTAAATTAAGTTTGTATTTGAAGTGTCTCGTAGTATATCTTACCAATGTATAATTATAATATAAATAAATTTCTAATGATATATACACACACAATATATTAGCTTTTATACATATTAAAAAATTGAATGCTTCCATAAATCTCACGATGTAATTAGACGTCATCATGGCAATTATTGTAATCATAATGGTAAGGCAGGCTATATATGTCATTCAATAAAAAATAAAATAAAAACAAAAAAAAAAAGATAGAGATGGTGTAGAGGTTCTCACATTTTTAATATGATCATTTTTCGTAACATTTGATGTTTCATAAAAATAATGTTGAACCAATAAAGTTTGTGGGCAATAGTTATAGTAAGTTTTGAAACATGAAACCAGTCTTATCCTAACTACTATTGTGCAAGTTATGATTATAGTGAGAATAGGAATTAACTTTTTAACAAAACCTACAAACAATAGCTTATAATGTAACATTAATTTGGTAATTTGTTTATTAGTGATTTTCAACAAAGTCCTATTATTTTGCAGGCATCTCATTAAATGTGACTAACTTATTTATTTTTAACATTTGTTTTCAATATCTTTGAAGCTCATTTGTTGCTATAAAATATTATATTTCTAAATTCCCTCTATTCTACTCTACCACTAATAGTTATATTACTCTCTCTCTCTCTCTTTTGATTACAGATTTATTTATTTTATTTTATTTTTGAGAAAGACGACAAGCGCCGGAACCCAAAAACGAATACGTGGGGAGCCGCACTCACCACCGAATCGTGCCCTCACCTTGCGCGAGATGAGAATCGAACTCGGAGAGCCACACTCGACATTCGAAGTGAACACCCTACACAAAAGACCAGATACTAATAGACCAAATGGTTGTTAGCAATTAAAGATTCTATAAATCTTATTAATATATTAATTTTCCCCTTTGGATTACACAAATACATTTATTTTTATTTATACCAAGGACTTGCCCAATTTTATTTATTTATTTTTAATATTTTAATAGAATCTAGAACTAATGACATGAGATGATATAAATAAAATAAATATATCACTTCTTTAGAAGCCAAATAAAAATTTCGCTAAGTGAAAAAATAATTATGGAGGAAATCTATTAAAAAACCTAACCATTTTAATAATTAGTTGATACATATATAAAAAATTTATTGAATTTATGAATTTTAAAAATTTTAAAATTCTTAAATCATATGAAACAAATAATAATTTTTTGTTTGAAAGTTGAACAGAGAAACATCACTGTCTTTTACTTAATTGTGTAACTCATGGAAAAGAGAGTGTAATAATACATAAAGCTGAATATGTTATCCTTTTCCCTTATATGAAATAAGTATTTACTTCTTTTAGTTAATAAATAAGTGTGTATAATTACAAACCCTCCTAAAAAATATTTAAAATCTTATTTAAAAAACTGTAAAAAATAAATAAATAAAAGTACAAAATTAAATTTAGAAAAGCAATCAATTAAAGCCAAAAAGCACCAGCTTCTTTTGAAATCAGAATAAGGTTATCGAAGATATTAACAATAATGAACCAATCCATATCTCCAACCAATTTTTTTCTAATAAATACCGTCAGAAACATGGTCACAGCCATTGTCCTATCATCTCTACTATTCATCCACCATAATCACATCTATTAATGCCATTTCTTCTTGTGACTATTCATTGATCTCACGCACTACCATGTTTACCCTTGATCCTTGCAGCAATCTTCTAGTCACATGGTGCATATAAGAACCTCTTTTGCCCACGACCAAAATAGGTCTCGCTTCTACCATTGCTCTCACTACATTAATATCCTCTATTGCCACCGATAAATACTTTGCTGGTATTAGTGATGGTGCGTGCCATTGCCATTTCTCTCTTATTCCCCCCACTATAAAAATTTGAATTTGAGGTCATGTTGAGGAAGAAGAAGCTTTTACAATGAAGTGTGTAGTAGGGAGTGATGATGAGTTGACGAGAATGTGTTATTATGCGATCCTTATTTACTACGGGATATTTATAACATGTATATATAGAATTAATAAAGCTCTTTTTTCTAATGTGACATTTGAGATAACTAATCAACTGACACGATTGTAACATAAATAAGCTCTTGTAACACCTGATTGTAACACCTGATTGTAACATTAATAAGGCTCTTACGATCACGTGAGCGCGATCGTAAGATCCACTATATTAACAATAACTAAGCTTTAATGATCTCCAATTAATTTCTTTGTTTGTTTCTATGTGTTTTCATCATCAAATATATTGTTTATTTTACATCATGTCGATGCACGCGTTCATCATCTAAGCTGTTGGATCATCATCCGATGGTTGATTGATTATATAAACACTGTACACCTTTTTTTACTGTTCATGATCACTGTACAACACTGTAGAACGCGGTTTCTACTGTTCATAATGATAAGAGCCGTCAGATTTTCATCCGATGGCTACTATGGACATCCCTAGATTTGAAATCTAGGGACGTCCCTAGATGATGTTTTCCCTATATATATATATATATATATATTTGTGCCCTTTGTTTAAAGTGGATGTTTATTCATTTAAAGAAGCTCAATAATTAAATACATATTTTTTGCCTTATTGCTTTTGGTTAATGAAGTAAATGTGTTGAATGAAACGATCCTCTAATATATTAAGAAAAGACATTATGCGCTAATATAGTATATTAGAGTGTGAGATATCAATATTATTTATATTAATATAATTATCACAGCAGCAATTGTAATTGAAAATTAGTAGGTAAGAAATTAATAATAATATTCAGGCTATTGTAATAATTATGCTAACTATTCATGTTACAAAAGTAAATAATATCATATCATAATACAAATTACAATCAATCAAATTGTTAATGCCTAGTGAAATTTGGCATTACTTGTGACAAAAAAAGGTAGTTCACTTTAATAATTGCCTTTCAAAAATTAAATTCACACAGAAAACATATATAATATACATAATATAAAAATATTACAAAAACTACTCTTAATTAGAGCATAACCACCGATAAAAAACATCAATTTCAAATCATAAATCCCAATCACCTGTGATGGTTCTCTTTCTCAATCATACCAAGAATTGTATTCTTTTTTTTTTTTATTTTGTGAATTCTATAACCTCAAATAAATTTTGATTCCATATTGTCAGCGCACATGATTAGTAATTGTTTTTCTGCAGGTCCAAAAAACTGTAAAGGAGAATTGAAGCACAATCGAAGTATTTGCATACAATATTGTAAAAAGCACAGAAAATTTTGACTTTTGACATAAACAACAATGAAAATTTAGAAGCCATAAGGAACCAGCTCACAAACTTCAACTTAATCCGTTTAGAATTTATGGTGAATGTGAGCCAAGCGTATAATTCAAAGACTACTGAATTCAAGAAGAAGTCCTCTCCTGATAGTATCAACTGGTATCATAACTCAGCTTTTTAGCCTTACCAGGATAGTGCAATAAAAGAGGCACATCTTGCAAAATTAACTGCAGATAGTACTTAATCGGTACCTGATATAAATGCAAAAGAGAGCTAGATTTGATTCTTGTTGACTTATATATGGATATGTTTCTTATAAGTATGTGACCTTTATTGTTCTCTATCAAATTTACCATTCTATTCTCTGTATAAAATAGATCATTAATGAGTTCGTTGTTACTTTTTAAAAATATGGATTTTATTTTAATTATTGAAATGTTTTTATTCATATGTAAATATAAATGTGAATTAACTAATTATATAAAAAAAACTGCCTAAAAATGTACCGTACATATAAAATTTGTTACATATAAAGATGGGCTTGGCATGCCAAAGTGATCAAATATGAGAAAAGAGCACTAATTTTCATTTGTTCATGACCTTCCAAAACACCTTTATATTTTGTTTTTATTTTTATTTTTCTCATGATTTTGTTCCCATTCTCATTCATTTGTAACTAATGAAAGTAATGTAGTAGGTACATCAATAAAAAAATGAAAGTTTATAATATATATACTTTTGGAATCAAATAAGCATGCTTAGAGGATCAATAATATGTGTGTGTATATATATTAAATGGGGTTTTTATGCTTTATTATATTGCATAAATGTGTCATAACTCTTAAGTTATGTACCAAGAAGATTAAATAATTTTATTTTGACTACGATTTCCACTCCATTTTATTGAAATATTTTTCAATTAATTGTCTTCAAATAGATTGCAATTTTATGTGAAGGCTTCCATAATTATTAGAATATTAAAAACATTGCTTTGATTGTTACCAAAAAAATATTAAATAATATTTCCTTAATTATTGTATTAATCTTCTCTAAATTTTACCAGTCTAAAGAGAGATTTCCATTTATTAGGACTAGAATTCTTATAATTTTGGTAAACTAATAATTGATTCAATCATGCTAGGGAAAGTAATTGCAATATACAGAAAACCAAAAGCGAGAATATTCTGAGAGCAAAATAATTGACAACTATACCAAAACAAATGAAAGCTAATTTTTTTTTAAAAAAAAAAAATACCCTTCAAGCCAATATGTCAAAAATAAGTCTCCTCATTGTATCCCTTAATTTCCAACACGACTACAAAAAGAGAAAGGTAGATTCTAAAGGTTCTTAGACTTCAAATTATTCTGTATTATTTTTTTATTTATATTACAAAAAATGTATAGTGAAACAAAATGCATGTGAAGATGCCTATTATTTGATCTCCATCTAATGAAAAGGACAAGCTAACATGAGAGCCCAATCATATAAAGGATTGAACTTGATAACTTTAATATGATCTTATTTCTTATTCACGTCAACAATACAACATAAATCATTTAAGTTATTGACCAAATGATAAAGTAATAAATTCTTTAAAATAAGATTTCTAAAACACCCACACCCTCCATTTTATTCAAAACTACTTGGATGATAAGGTTTCAGTCCCGAGATAATTTGTTATGTCAATATCATAACACAAATAAATTAAGTTATGGGCTCAATGAGTGAATTTTTTAATTCATTAAAAAAAGTGAAAATTACTTATAAGTCCCTGAAACTTTTCATTTATACCAATAAGTCCCTCTGACCAAATAGTATACCCTGCAGTCCCTCCTTTTTAGAATAATTTCTATTTCGTCCCTACCGTCATCTCTGCCTGTTTATTATTTTGAAAAACCCCACTTTACCCTTTGCTTTTGGGAGGGAAATCTGGCGCCATGTCATGTCAAGGCAGCATGGTGCTTGTACTTTGACATCACCCAAAAGTCTGCATCCTTACCTTTTGTCTTGCTGGAGAAGCTTGCATCTTTTTTCATTTCATTTTCTTTTCTTCTTCCTTGGCTTTGGTTTTGGAGTGATTCTCCTCTTTTATCACCCATCTCTACTCACCATCTCTATTCTTCGACGGCAAGCTAACTTCACAAAGCTCTATCCCAAAGAACGTGTGAAGATATTTCTTAGATCCCCATCAAGATGCATATCTTGGTCTTAATGTAGGGTTCCTGGTATCATGTTCATCGGTCATTCATCTATAGTGGTTTTTCTTAATGCAGGGTCTTCATGGACATGTTTTACGGTGTTGGGAAGTATAAAGGGGATGGTTATGTGTTAGATTTCACTGTCTTGACTGGATGGCTAACATTATTTGAGGAGATATGCACATATTGGGCTCTCGAATCTCCTACAGTGCGAGTAAAGTATATAATGCCAGAAGAGCACAAGACAATATGCTCCATTAGCTCAGAGGATGACTTTCAGAACATATGTAATGTTCATCGTATATTCAAAAAGACCGTGGTGAACATGATCATAGACACTGTGAATGAAACAACGGAGGCCATATGTACTTCACCAATGTCACTGTAAATATCTTATTCTATTTGGTTTTGCACTCATTTTTGTATAATGTGGCAAGGATTTGCATTATGTTTCGCATATGTGGTCATTAATATGTGTTTGGGTATAGTATCGTTTGTTTGGTATTAGTTTTATTTTTTAGCCATTAGTTTTTGTTATTTCCGAAGCTTATTTGCCATAACTATTCAGTTTTAAAGTGTTGTTGTTTATTTATTTTACTAACTGTTTACCGAATGTATATAACAAGGGTACCAACATCGCAAAATACACTGGCAGTGACACATGGAGGAGGCATAACTATAAGCAATTCTTTACAAGATAAAGAAGCTAAAATTTTCATGGTTGGCCAACGCTTCGAAAATGCACAATAATTCAAGGATTCATTGTGCGACTTAGCCATCAACCGCAATTTCAACTTCAGGTTCATAAAAAATGATAAAGATAGAGTTACTGTCACATGTGCTACTGAGTTATGTCAATGGCATGTCCACGCCTCAAGAGATAGCAACCTCCCAACATTTAGAATCAAAACAACCCAAAATAGTCATACATGTGGTGGGGGTATCGGCACAACATCTCATCCGAGGGCTTCTAAAAAATGGGTTAGCAGGCAAGTAATGAGGAAATTGCGAGATCGTCCTCTATACCGGGCTGTAGACATACAACGTGATATATTGTGTAACCATGGTGTCCGGCTACCATACAAACAAGCATGGATGGGTAAAGAGGTGGCAAAGGTAATTCTCCATGGAAGCGACGTTGCAAGTTATGATCTGTTGATATGGTATGCAATTAAGGTTTCCGAAACCAACCCAGGTAGCATCGTTATCATTGAGAAGGATGGAGAACGCTTTAAGCGTGGTTTTTTTTGCTTTCATGCATGTCTTCAAGGCTTTAAGCGTGGTTGTAAACCCATGCTATTCCTCGATGGCACCCATTTGCTAGGTAAATATGGTGGCATCCTACTAGGCGCAACTGCAAAAGATGGTAATGAAGGTCTATTTCATTTAGATTTTGCTATTGTTGATAATGAAACTGACGATAACTGGACGTGGTTCATTTCCACTCTGGGTGATGCAATATATGGTGAAGATGACTACCACAAAATCATTACATTCATTTCAGACCATTCTAAGGGACTTGTTAATGCTATTGCCAAAGTCTTCCCCTCTGCCCCACATGGCTTCTGTTTGCGACATCTCCAAGCAAACTTTTTGAAGGCTAATGGTCACCTAGGGAAAGGATTAAAAGATGAGTGTTGGAGGTTGGTTGTTAAGATTGCATATGCATGCACATCTTCAGAGTATGATGCAACTGTGGGTGCGTTGTCAGCGGCATCAATACAGGCCCATAATTGGTTATTTCAAAAGTCGGACATGATGCATTGGTGCAATTGCTTGTTTAGAGGACAACGTTGGGGCGAGATGTATTCGAATGTGGCAGAGTCTTTCAATGCATGGATTAAGGAGGCATGACATCTACCTGTCTGTAACATGGTTGACACGATAAGGTATGCGTATAAATAATTTAATTAGATTACTGTGCGTAGTTGTCATTCTATTTCAGCTGAATGTATTTACTTTCAAACATTCTAATGTAGTATCTATATTAAATGTTTGAGTTTTGGCTTTACCATGTGGTTTTAAACCGTAATGAGTACTTTACGCTTTTGTTATTTCGTATTTGTTTTTGGTGTATAGTTTTTATGGTTGTTGTTCCTTTTTTGTATTTCTTGCATACAATAGATATTTAGTGTTCCTTATTTATGCGTAGTGTTTAATATTGTAGCTTTGCCATGGTTTTTTATTATATTCGCAGTAGTAGTGTTTTTTTCTCTCATGTGTACTTCCCACCAATGTAGGTTCAAGATGATGAACCTAATGTACAAGCGGCGCGAGAATAGCATGAAATGGGAAACCCATCTTTGCCCGGAGATTCACAAGAAGATTGAAAAGACTATTGAAGAAAGCAGATGCTTAGTCATAGGCCGATCTGATGGTGATATTTTTGAAGTTGTTGATAAGCAGGGCAACCATGTCGATTTACGTAATAGAACTTGTTCTTGTCGTCGGTGGGAAGTATACGGTCTTCCTTGTAACCATGCCTGCTGCGCAATCTTACAAACTGATGTAAACATTCATCGTTATGTGGAAGGCTACTACACAGTCGCATTGTACAAAGAAGCATATGAGAGTCCAATATTCCCTGTACCAGATCATGACAAACCGATGGATGCGGGTCGACATCTCCGTATTCATCCACCTATCTCAAAGAAGAGACCCGGACGATCAAGAAAAAGGAGGATTGAATCACAAGCATTTGGTGTTCGTGACTTACATTGTAGTCGATGCCACAAAGTTGGGCATAACAGGGCCACATGTAATGAAGTAATCGCAGACTAACTGTATCCTTTGTACCCGTCTCTTTTGTTTTTTGACCACTGCCATCGTATGTTGAATGATTGATACTTATATATATTGCATATAAAGTTCTCGAAGTTTTTTTTTGACAGTACATGAATTTGATCAGGTTCCTCAAATAATAAGAGAATACACGAAAAACCAAAAAACAAAATTAAAAACTGAATGTGATCTATGAATAGTGAATTCAAAGTACAAAAACTAAACGGGTAACACTAAAAATTAAAGGTTTCCTAAGAATAGTAAATTCAAAGTATCAAACTTGAAGATTAAAATTGTGTACTGAAGGTGATCTATGAATAGTAAATGTAAAGTATCAAAATCAGCTACCACAACTAAAAACTGGATACATTTAGCTGTATTAAAAGATAAAGTAAGTCCACTAAATACTGAAATAGTATATCCGCTGTCAATTACCACAAAACAGTAAATAAAAAAGTCAAATCTGAAGAAGTTCCATACAATGTTCAAGGTAAATCAAAATGTCCTATATTAACCATTGTCTGAAGCTGGGGTCAAATCAATAGGTGCAGGTGCCTCTTCACTCGGCAAATGCTTCTGCAAATGTCCTATATTAACCACAGTTTCACTAATACCAAGCTGCTTCCGCAAATGCTCTTCAAACAGTGCACGCTGGAAGAAGGAAAGATATTACACACACATTTAAAAATGAAATTAAAAACCAAATTGATCAAATCTTGTTATTACCATGGCTACTGCATCTCGATCATGAACATGTCCACCGATTGAGTCATAGTGCAAGTACTCCTTCTTAACTTTGTCAAGAACAAGTAAGTGATAATGTTTGTTCCACACGATTGGCATGAGGATTAATTCTATGGTGGGGAAATCTTCTACCGCAGGGCTCATCATTCTTTCCATTCCAGCGGGCGAATGTTCTTGCCTAGATAAAGCAAGGGCCATTGGGCGGGTGATTGTAGCGGTCATCTTATACACATTAGGAGATTTCTTCAAAGTATCAAGTAACATGAGAACAAAGACGTCAACTACATCATCTGGCACCATCTGTTTGCCATCAATCAATGCATACAGATGAGAACGGGATGTGTGACCCTTCTCGCTGGTCTAGACCATTGTGCTGATGTAATATACAACAATCAATTAATTAGGTAGCTGACAATGTGATGCATGTTCATGATAGTGCACATATATGATTGAAAACTAATGTCGTATCCCAAATAATGAGCATTTATTCAGAATACTATACGCTTAATGCTTAAAGTAAATATTATGTATCAATAAATAGCAGTAAATACAAATATTGATTACTCTAGCAGAAAAGTGGATTGCAACTCCGAATTGCATATTTAAAATTCTAATATAGAACATTTGAACAATGTGCTTACTCGTCAATTTTTCGATTAAGGAAAACACTTAGTGACAATTGGTGTATCTTTTGTAGCCGGCCAAATCCGGTAGGCCTTTTATTGGTTGGATTGAAATCAGTTCATGGGGCAGGTTGTTCTATCAATTTCTCTGCTTCACCTTCTGTATCTCCTTCCTTAGGTATGCATATAGAGTCCCAGGATTTTAGCTGTGCTAGCGATTCTATCGCATTGTCGATGTCCTCTGTTGTTTGCTTGTCCACTTCACTTAATTGGGATGGAGTTGGTGCAGCTCGTTTCCTACCTCTGGGTGCTGGTGCACCTTTTACTTGGGCAACTTTTGTTGGTTGTGCAGTTTTCGAGGCACGAGTGACACGTTTCTCTGGCTGAGCGATCCCTGAGCCTGAGGCTTCTTGCGATGTTGGAGGTTTGGTTGCTCTTGGCTTCGATGCCACTCTCTTGGATCTTCTCGATGGTGGAGCTGGGCCAATGTCATCTGTTAATGGAGGTGGTACAACATCTTCTTTCTTGTTGCTTGTGTTCTTCCTTTCTTCAAGAATAGCAAGCTTCGCACAAAGAGCTATCACTTCAGCCATCAATGTTTCGTATTTGTTATCTTCCATCTGTTTCCTCGCTGGACTCGAACCTGATGATTTTTTGGACTCTCTTGGTGGGTTTACTGACTTCTCACTTTCATGATCTGTTGTCCGAAATGCCTCTCCAACTTGTTTCCTCTTACCTTTTTGTTTCAATGCCTTAATGAATTTTGGTGCTTTCGTTGCACCGGATAGAACCAAACTTGTCCTTGAAAAGCTGAGCTCAATATTTCCCGAACCAATGAGGTCAACTTCAGATTGTCTCTCTGGCATAAGCGGGGAAAACTAGCAAATACAACAACAAACATTAATATGGACGTATACACATTATTCTCAAAAAGGAACATCTAATAAAAAAACTGAATACATGTGTAAGATACTAAACTGGAATCGATATAAAAACAAGAACCGTGAATATGTAACAGTTAAATGTGATACAGATTGGTAAATATGGATACTAACGACCTATGAGTAAAAGCAATAAAAATGACACAAAAGGAGAATAGTAAAAGGAAATACTCAATGGATTCTAATTTGCATACCTTTTTTCCATCCAATGACTCGATCAAGGCACTCACACCTGCTTGTTTCTTGATACTGGCTTCACCATAACAGAGAATGCGTGGTGTTCTTCCAAAGTGGATCTTCTTCCCAGTCCCAGTTACTTCATAAAACCAAATTGTCAGTGCAACTGTACATCCTCGCAAATACCCTATGCACTGTTCCTTCCCGGAACATCTGTCCTTCACACGAGCATCTGCATTGGGCAAATCATCCATAATCTACTTGTAGGTTGCTTGGGCCCATGCATATTGATCCAGCGTTGACAAGTCTTCCACATAGTAGGCTAACCATGCTGGAGATGTACATGAAGTGGTGGGGAAAAGGAAGGATCCCATGATGTATACTAGCAAAAGTTTTACAAAACTTTCTTCTTTCTTGCTATCTTTCTTGCCAACCAGACTCATTAAAGTCCTCAACAAGCACTCCCTTGTTCGGTCTACTCCTTTCGTTAAGAACTCTTCCTCGAGTGTACAACGTTCTTCTTCCTTGAGAAATCTATTGCGATACCGTCACATTTTAGTCCAAGTATCATTGAAACATCTTCAGGACGGAATTGTAAGTGACTGTCTCCCAAATTGATGGTTTTGGTCCGTGTATCAAAAACCTGCATCAATGCATCCAATACAGTACGCTCTTGTGCTATTGGCTCAATATCCATCAGATGACTAAATGGCGTCCCTCGGAGTAACTCCAAGTGTCTTCGTGTCATCTTCTCTTTCAACTGCCGTACACTGTCTATGAGTGGTGCTAAGTAACAACGTCCATTCACCAAATTTCCCAACTGGCTAGCCATAACTGTTCTGATTGCACAAACAATACATACACATTCGGGTGATTATTTTGAATGACACTAAACATATTTGTACAAAACTGGATACATAAAACAACCATATCCATTACATATATTAAGTATTATATTTGAATGAACGACAAAAACAAAAATAAACACTAAATGCTAAAAATACTGTCATACATAAAACAATTCCAATAACTTATCATTATGAGATACAGACCACAAATATACACTGGTTTTGATATCAGTGATTTATAACTAACAATCTACATACAGAACATACTGACAAAATTCTGCAAACACAGAATCTTGACAAAATTCTGTACACACATCATAATAAGATTGGAATTCAATGATTTATAACAAACAATCTGCAAGGATTTTGGACAGGAATCAACTCTCTTACACAACTATATACAATTTTGTTCGTTTCATCGCAAATTAGGACACAAAGTAATCACACTAACCAACCATTAGATGGAAATTACAAGATCACATATTCTCGAAGAAATATAGATCATTCACCAAATGATTCCATGCTTCATTCATCATAGAATGCACAATAAAATTAACTAACCTAACATTACCCAAGAACACAAACGATTTTGGCCATGGAAATCATAGGGCTTTCATACCTGCTTGTAACGATGGCACGGGAGCAGCGAGATGGTCCAGTCAAGTGGCTTTCTTCTTTTCTCCGGTCTCCGGCGGCAATGGGTGCAACTCCGGCGAGGATGCCCTTGTAACTCAAATGGAAGATGAAAAGTTTTTGGTTGTCTCAGGAGAAGAAGAAGAAGAAGAAAAGGTGGGGAATGATGTGACAGTTATTGTATTTTATGAGAAGTTAGTTTCTCATTTTTCAAAGCTTTCAAATCAGTTAAAACTGAATGGGCAATCAGGTAATTTCCCTTGAAAGATAACGGTGTTATCCATCCGTTGGGCTTTATAGAAATTAAATGAAAAAGGAAGGACTTTTAAGGGATTTGGCAAAATCAAGGGATTTTTTGGCCATGTGGTAGTGTTTCTTGGACCTTTTGAGCAATTCCTCTTAAAAAAATGATTTTTTTTTTTTTTAAAATAAGGCTCCCTACTTCACGATATGTGATTAATGGCTAACCTATTATGTTGTTCATCTCTTTCCAAAATTTTTTTTTACTCCAATATCTTAACTTAACTGTGGCATTTTACTACTTATACTTTACTGTAATTCCAACCACGCACCTTAAAAAATGAGAAAATTAGTTGCTCGCCTACAAAAGATTTTTATTTGTAGATATAATTCAAACTAAAGTTGACAAACAATCTGAATAATAAGTTATAAGATATATTAACAAAATAGTACTTAAATTACATCATTGTTATTTAGTTTGTTGCAACTGAAAATGTTATATTTACTCTTTAAAATTTGATGCAAGTTGAGGGATATAGTCACCATGTAAGTAGAATTGTGGGATCACCTTATTACCTACTAGGAAAATTTACTTTAAAGGTCATGCATATTTTCAAAGTTATCAAATAGGGCTTATAGTTTTCTCAATGCATGGCTTATAAGTCTCTTTCTTTTCATATTCTATTTTTCAATCTATTCTGTTTTTTTTCCCATCTACACCTCTCCATGCTCTTTTTCTCTTTGCCACCGCACCAGCCATCCCACATTCTTCAACCCTAACTCTAGCTAAACCCGTTCATTCTTGACCTTTCTCGCCTCTTGTGTTGATTATCCTATTCAAAAAATAAACCTACAATTGCAAGAACTAAACAACTTCTCAATTTTGATCCAAGCATCACTAAGGTCAATATCTTCCCTTTAAAAAAATTACATGAATAATTTTCTCCAATTTACATCTTACAATTCAATCATATATATATATATACAAATTCTTCCCAAGAAACTTAAAGAATGGGAAGGATTTTTTTATTTTTTTATTTTTTTTTTATTTTTTATTTTTGCCAAAAACATGGGCCAAGCCCCAAAAATTAATGTAATTACCACCTCTACAATGCATATTCTCCTATGTGTGCTCTCTCATTTACTTTACGTATATACTCTTACACACTTATGTGTAAATCTGCAAAATGTGTTTGCCATTAATCAGTAAGGATGAGTTTGTTAAAATACCAATAGCTATTTTTGACAAACAAGCCAAAACTCTCTTTCACATATCATTTCTCATTGCCAATTGGTAAAAAAATCTCTAAGTCAAAAGTTCCAAAAAATGTAACCCAATTGAAGAACAAGAGGTTCATTCTTACTGTAGGTCTCTCAAAAAAAGTAGTAGAAGAAAAAACAATCAACTATAGGGTCTATGGTGCTAAACAACTGCAAATAGAAGATCATACTCTACCTTTAACATCACAGCATCAAGTTCCAATAGAGCTACCTTCTGAAGAACCTCCACAAAGAAAATTGAAAAGCAAGTGATAAAGATTATTACTGAACAAGTCATTCCCAAAACAATTATTACTTTTATATTACTACAAAAATAATAATTCATTACATTTGTCTGGGGGGGGCACAAAAAAAAGAAAATGCATGCTAAGTCCTAAACCCATGAAGAGAAAACTATTAATTTATTAACAATTTCTTGCATAAACAATGGTTGTTATTATATATGAATATTCTTGCTATATCACATCATTGACAAACTTTATATTAATTAATCACCCCAATTGATGTGAAACGTTATATGTGTATTTATTTTAAAGTACAATCGCTATTTTATTTTATTGTTATTAGCCCTATTCATATTTGGTGACTTTCATTTATAAAAAAAAAATTACAATTATCCGTAGAATTAGCCCAGGCCGCCGTGCTAGTATATTTAATTATCGATCCAAACAAACCTTGAATTAATAACCCTCTTAAGCAGGCCCAACCTAAGCCTCTAAAATTTTATTATATTTTATTTTTATCAAAAAGACAGTTTTGTCATTGTAAAGCTCTATTTGGAGATTACGTGTCTACTCATAAATGATTAAGACTTGATTAGAAAAGACTTGGTTGGTGCTCATGGTCGGTTTGGAAAGTAGCCTAAATTTGGATTTTATTCTAATCAACATTCCAAAAGGCCAAGTGATTGAGTGTTATAGCCTCATTTTCCATTGCATCCCTTGTGATCATCATGTCCAACGTGACAATGTCTGATACATACCAAACTTTGATCGCTCAAGTCCAAATTGCATTTTATTTCAATTATTCCGGTTCAAGGTATCCACTATATGTTGGAATATTTAATAGGTAAAACTCATAAAATAAACTTATTTATTTTTAAAATTAATTGTTATCCGCACATGTTTTCTCGCTTGATTTTTATCCACTAATTATGTTGGAATAAATAAATTTAAAGGTTAAGTAAAATAAAATTTATAATTACTTTATAAACATATTCAATAGTTAAAGCATTGGTCATATCTGATCAAGCCATTTTTCAAGATAAAACAATTTTCATTTATGAAGTGAATATTGATTTTTAATGGAACAAATGCTCATATTGCACTCTTCCAACTTCAACTTCACTGAACGATAGAAGTTTTAATTGTATAATTAAATGGTCCCTTAAAACATATTCATCATCATCATTTTTGAATTATATGATTTTGTTTGTTTATGTCAATATATCCAATGATGACAGTTGCTATGTCGAAAGACTCGAAACACATAACACATTTCAGTAATTTAATGTACTAGCTCCTGTAATTTAGATACCAAAATAAATATTTTTTATTTATCTACAATTAAGTTACGTATATACATAAATTTTTTATAAAATAATACTTTCGAGACCCAAAATAATTATTATTTTATAAAAGTTATTTATTTATTAATAAATAAAAATTTTATCAATTTATCTATAAATAAATATTAATTAATTTAGAGAAAAATTTTATATTATATACAATCGAGTAAGAGGAACAAATTAAGTCTGGAAAATTAACATATTTAATACTATTAATCTTATTAATGTGGCTTGGAATATTGAGGTGCAAACAACATCTATTGGAAATTGTTTTCTATATCTCAAAATCCGATCACAAGGAAAAATGACTTTTGACCAAGTTGGTGAAGAGGAAAGCATTTATGGACTAAAAAAAATTATTTTTAATCTACTATATAAACTTGAAATGGATGTTATGTAGTTTTTGAACCATCCTAGTGACATTTATATAATGATAAAGTCACCTACAGATAAAAAGATTATTTAGTGGGTAATGGATTGGTCACTTGATAACGATCGAGATTCAGATAATAGCTGTGTTTTACAAAATATTTCTCCAAAAGAGAAACTTGTAGCAGTAAAAGCTTTAAACATGAAAAAAAAAAAAATGTACCAAATATTGTGTACATTTTGCAAAAACTTAGGGATGTGATTGGGTATATTTAAAACAAATGACTTTAGATCTACATTTTAGAAAAGAGTATATTTAAAAAACAAATTAGTCTAAGAATCTACAATGTTATGAATTTTGTATTATATTTTTTTAGTGTATTCAATGAATTATTAATTTATATTTTCATTCGGCCCCAAAGAGTTCTAAAAAAATTACTATCTTATGCATTTAATGAAATTATTAATTAGCATATTGGCCTAAGTGAAGACTTGGAAAAATATTATTTAATCAAGGTTACTAATTTATCAAATATTCTTTAATCGATATTTTACTCTATATATATATATAAGGGAACGTCCTAGAGCGCCATTGGATTTATATCCAAAGGCTACCAGTATTTTTATACACAGTATCTAACAGTGTTAAATAGTGCCAAAAAGTAATTATACACAGTGAACAACTGTAATTTCGCATAATTTTCTATATAAATAATAGCCGTTAAATCATCATCTAACAACTATCACAAACATCTTTTGAGAACAATAACTCTAAGGACGTACACAGTTGATGTTTACCCTATATATTTATATATATGTAAATGTTTTTTGAGTATGTTGTTAACTTTTTAAAATCTAGGGATATTTGATGGTAGTTGGTAGATGATGATTTAACTATTGTTATTTGTAGGTGTACAGAGTTGTTAGTTATTGTACTTTAGTAATACTAGATATTGTTAAATACTATTGGATACTATACATGAATGGATATTGCCCATTAAATTTTTATCTAATGATTACTATGGGATGTCCATAAATTTTAAATATAGAGATGTTGCTAAATCACGCAATTTATATATATACCTCTTTTGATTGTGAAAATGAACAAAAATTCAAATTTTAAATGAGAATATTAAATATTAATTTTTTAGAAAAAATATATTGGATAGATTGCATGTGGTCTTGCCAAATTAGTATGGATTCTTGCATGCACCTTACAATAGTAACCTTTTTTTGTTGGGCAGAATGCTAGTGACAATGACACTAAACAAAATTTGAGAGAGAAAAAGCAGGAGAAAAGGCAGGTTGGCAAGCAAGGTGCCCACCCACCCATCTGTCCATGTGAACACTTTCACTCCCCATGTTTTGTTGAGACTTGCATGGGTCTATGTTCCACAGAGGCCAAACTTATCAATTCAAAGCCTTTGGGTTAGGGTCATGAGTCATGACAATGTCCTCCATTACAGTACTCTTGCTAATTTCTAGCTTTAACAGATGCCTGTGCAGCCCATCTAACCAATTCCAACTCTAACTTTTGTTTTACTTAAATTATATTTATAATGTAACATAATAATATTATTTAATTAAATGACGAAATGTTAAATATATATATATATATATATTGCATTTTTTTCTTTAGTGGTTTAAATTTATTAATTTGATGATAATAATATGTCGTGGACTTTCAAAGATGGATTCATAGAGGAATAGATAGGAAGTGGACGACAGTGACCACTATATTAGAATTGTGCTTTTATGTTTTGGAAAGATTCAACATAATCCGTAAGCCAGGAATGGTGTGGAATTTGGTGCCCAATGAATCAAGTTTTTAAATATTATTATTATTATTATTATTATTATTATTATTATTATAGCATACGTTGTGTATTTATACAAATGAACGGTGATGTGGCATAGCATGCAAGCAACTTATGATACAATATTATCCATAAAAATTATATATATATACTAGGTTTAAGAAAAATGTATATTTTCAAAGCTTATTATATAACTACTTTAAATATACGTATAGATTTTTTACTCAATATGATCACACTAAGATAAAAGCAGCAATAGGGTGGGAATTCCTTGAGCTCATCGTAGGGGTGGGGATGGAGCCCAAGTCGTCCCAGTTGCCCTAAATGGGGCAAGAGTGGGAAGTGCTCCCTAACCCCAATAAATGTATATATATGCATATACTAAATTTTATATTAAATATATTTATCATTCAAAGTTTCACTTAATTACTTTAATTTTTTTCTTTGAATTCTTTTTCTCTCACTCTCAAATATCTTCATGCCATCACTTAGTGGAAATTAATTAAACTTGTGCGATCATATAAATATATCCTCCTAAATATCATAGTTGTGTACCTCTTATTTCTTTAATTGATGAGTCCAAATTAAATAATTTTAAATTGGTAAACTTGTATTAGAAAAATTGATGAATTTGCTGTTAAGATAATATAAGTTTGATTTTAAATATTGAGATTTATCTTTAAAATGAAAAATTAATTCCTTATAAAAGAATTTCTTCATATTAAAAAATTATTTACTTATATCAAATTTAATTTTCTTATTAAATATGCATAATATATAATTAAAAGATAAAATTTTCTTACTAAATCAACTACTCTTTATAATCCAAACTACAATTATTTTACATAAAAATTATAATAATAAGAATAATAATAAGAAATAATTCTAACTTTTAATCTTATATAGTTAAAATATTAAAAATCTATTAGATTTTTTTAATTAAATTTATATAGCATATGGACACTCGGGGGACAGGGATCTCTATCCTTTTGGGGACCGGGATGGGGACATAGTTCCCCTTATTAGGGAGTCAAGGACGGGGTTCCCAATCCCCATTACTGAGGGGAACAGGGATGGGGAGGGGCTTCCCCATCCGAGCCTCACCTTGTTACCACCCCTAGACCAAGACTGGTCCAATGTCTTTTCCCTATCATAGAAATGAGGTTCTCAAAGTCATGCAAATAAAAAACTTTGGGAGAAATTCTTATAATTATGTTAGAAAAGAGACCATGGAAGTTTAGAATGAAATGATAGTGAATTTTAATATGCTTAGTACCAAGTGTACAAAGAAAGCGACAAAAACAAAGAAGATTACTGGTCACATAAGCTATTATTGGTTGTTTGTTAATTTTTCATAAGATAGAAGAGGATCCAAGTATGACAAAATATCCTTAGTGGGAGTGTTGACACATGAAATATGTTACCTAATTGGATTTAGAGTGTTATCTCATCAAAGAGGGCAAAATTCCTTAATTTTAAAAAAGAAAATTTAGATAAGTCCTTAAAAGAGAGCAGCTAGTAGAATCATTTTCAATGAGAATGGCATCGTCGACATAAACCAAAAGAGCTAGGAACATCTCTTTTGGTATAAGTGAAAAGGGAAGGATCTTCTAGAGAGTAATGAAACTCATAAGATTGGAGTGCTTTAGAGACTTTAAGATACCAATTTCAAGATGCTTGATGGAGACCATAAAGGATATATAAACTTCTTTAGAATGATGGCCATGGAGAAAAGCATTTGTGATATCTAATTGAAATAATGCCCCTTTGTTGTAGACAAAAACTTCTAAAAGACACTGAAGTATTACGAATTTGGCTATTGGAGGATAATTTCATGTAAATCCAATCCATTAATTTGTGTGAATCGAAGACCAACCAAGTAAGATTTATAATGCTTAAGTATCTTTTATTCATGATATTTGATATTGCAAACCCATGTGCAGCTAATTAATTGTTTATTAGCTAGAAAAGGAAGAACATCATATGTGTGATCAACTTCTTAAGCATTGACTTCACGGGATATTGCCTTCTACCTTAGTTTATGTTATCCAGCTTGCTAAAATATGGTAGGTTCATTATTTAAATCAAGAGTCACTAGAGGAGCTTTACAAGTAAAAGAAACATGGTTATAGGATATGAAAGAGCAAAAAGGATGAGACATAACTTAGGTATCATGAGTGGATGGATCAAATAGAATGACTTCATCATAGACACATGGTATACAAAATCATTGTATTGAGATGAAACACAACAAGTGTATTACAAGATGGGTGACTTTCAAAACAAAAATGCTAGATGCAATATTATTTAGGCAAGGAAAAGAAGAAAATGAAATGAAGTTAGAACTAAGTGAAGAAGAGGAGGTAAACTGGTGGAGGGACTATTATGGTAAGACGTATCGCTAGTAGGATGGAAACATCATGGATAAAGGGCTCATCATTAGAAAACATGGTTAGCATAGGAAGTAATGTAATAGAGTGAAAATTTATATAGAGAACTCTTGCCTATAAAAACACAAGATATGAATATTTTAAAAGTAAACAAATCATAAACTCGCCATCCTTGTTGACCAAAACAAAGCCAATAAATACACATCAACATGCATCATTATCAAATTTATTTGGTAACTATTGATGTGCATTGATGGACCATGACAAATATGAAAATGCACGTGTTGGACAAGTAATATAGTGTGCTACAAAAACAAGGTTGTCAATCCACGAGGATTGAGAGTATTAGTACTAGCTATTCTTCTATTATCTAACCTAATGAAAATAATGAAGGATGAAAGATTAAGAAACTAAATTAAACTCTATTGAAGATAATAATAAACTAGAGAGAATCAGGCATGAGAGGGGGATATCCAAGCAAAGAATTCTCTAGGATTTCGATTAAGCCCTAGACTTGGATATCGAATTGGTGATTGAGCTAGATTAAACAGTGGGCATTTCTAAATTATGGCGACCTCTTTATTAAGGCGATCAATACCTAATCACATATGGAGCAAGATCGAAATCTCTTTCTAATCAAGACTCCTTATGATTGCATTAGTACTCTTTGAATCCTGAACTCAAAAGGATTGTGGGAATTAATACCAAATTACCAAATCTCTAGGTGTACTCATAACTCCCTTCAATTGTGGTAGATCTATTCGAGAATAATTTCTCAAGCTCTAATGGAGGAATTTGGCATGAAATTTGGGCTCTCATAACCTAGAAAATCACAAGAACAAAAAATGCATAGTTGAATCTCGATCAAATATCAATGATAGAAATATTAACATCTTAGGGCTAATACAAAATAATTCCTCAAGTTCATCTATGTCTGAATACTTATAAAATTAGTTCCTCATGATTGAGGAATACATATACAATTCAAAGGAAAACAAATACACAAAAATAGATATAAAGACTCCCTCAAGTTCGCTGGCTCCTTGGATTGATAAAGTCTGCAGAAGATTCTCAAATATAGCTATATGAGTCTCTCCCCGAATAGTTCTTTTGACTACTTGACAGCTTTTCATGATTGGTGATAAGATTTAAAAGAAAATCCTTCTTTGTTCACTCTCCAAAGACCGAAAATCTCTATAGAAAGATGCCCCTCTCCAAAGATAGGTCAATGAAACTCTTTGTCAAACCCTAATAACTTTTTTTTAATAATAGACCAATTACCTGATAAATTATGATCTTATGCTATGGTGTATGGGTGGGTATCTATTCGAAGATTTCACAATTCACATAGCACTTTGAGGAGTCACACGGACGTAAGGATGTCAGTGTATCACTCAGGTTATATGTTACCCCCTAAGTTTTCCTGTAAGCTCACTCTTGAGGTACCTAATAAGTTCTTTTCTTCTGTTCTGCCATCGAAGGTTCACACCTTCAAACATATGGGTGTGTGGCCACCCGCGTGGCTCTCCAATTAACTGTGAACTTGATTAATGCACTCCAGAGACATCTCCATATACCATATCTATACCCTGAATGCATAAAAATAACAACTTAAGTTCTAGATGGATCATAATTCATCAAATTTACATGCAATAAAAAAGGGGCTCTCAAAATAATAATAATAATAAAAATGCTTTTTAAAGCACTTATAAACAAAAAGGAAGATAAGTGCTTGACCTCAGGCCTCCACAAGAGGGAATCCGAACGGTCTAAGGCAAAATTTCATAGTGTAAAATAAAGCATGTAAGCTCCAAGAAGATAGTTATACATTATTTATAGGCCTCACTACGTGTGTGTTATCCTTTGTTTTGAACCATTCTTAACCTAGATCAATTATGTAACTCGAGATTTATTAACTTCTTCATCTTCTTCTTCTTTTTGAGTGGATAGTAGTTTTGACATATCTCCTAGGCTAGGTCTTTCTCTTAATAGGGCAATTAGACTTTTTAGGAGCGGCAACACACGCCAAAGGTGTAGCTTTTTCTACCATCTTAATAAAGACACACACTTTGAGATAAACTTCTCTCTCAGTAGGGTATATTTGGTTGTATACTAGGTATCTAACTTTCCAAGAGTAAAAACTTAACACACTTCAAAAGAAAACTGTGTTAAATAATTTTTTAAAAAAAAAAAAAAATTTAATCCCTACATTTGAATTCCGACTAGATATATCTCTAATCATAAAACATATTCCAAGTGTCTAGAGTGCTATATCGGAAATATCATGTGCTCAAAAGTATATGAACAAATCAAAAATAGAGTAGAACTAGCAATTAAAGCACAAGAATAAAAACTTAACACTTATCATTCTCCTAAACTATTATAAGCCTTAATTGGTTTGCACAAAACATGTGGATAAGTACTACAAATTCCTAAACCTTTCCCTAACACTTAAAGTCATGTATTGTCCTCACTGTACTCAATAAAGCACAAAAAGGTAAAAATATATAAGCAAAATTCAACGGAGGTCAAATTGGTACTTCCCTAGTTAATTGATGAAACTTTGAACAATTTGAACCTCAGAACCAAGGGTGGTTCACTCTTGTCCGCTCTTATTGAGGGATGTATGACCAGTTCCAATGATTAGGACTGGCCATATTACTCCTACTTGCAAGAATATTATTATTGGTACAGTCAAATTTTGTGAAGCATAAAAGGGTTAAATATAGCTTAAAAAGATAAAAATAAAAATAAATAAATAAAAATTAACAAGAAATAAAACCACTAATAATAACAAAGTACAAGTTTAGCAAAGTTGTGTCATTACTGACTAAGATGTACAAAATGATAGTGAAGCATGAAATAAAACTAATGTAAGATAAGATAAAAAGATAAAAATAAAGATGATCAAAGCTTGTGCCTTATGTAGCAGGGTCCTTCTCCTGTGTTGGGCTCGATGATATTGGCATGGTGGATGGGTGTAATGGTGCAACAGGCGGATGGTGCGAGTGAGGATGTCAAGGATCTGCGCAATATAACCTGCATTTCCTCTTGCACCTCTACTATACGGTGCTACGCCTCACGAATAGCAATTTACTCTTATCATAGTCACTCAACAGGTCCGTTGAGTCTCTCTAGTTGGCATGGTAGAATGAGGGTTGCCATGTTATGGCTACTGGGTTCTTCGGAGATGTTGATACGGAATCAGAGGTATTAGAAAAGGAAGAGGGATTTGTGGAATCATCCTGACCACTATCTAATCTCATCTCCTCAGTGGCATGGGTGAGGATGTACCTGAAACCTCGCCTTAACACCATCCTCATCATGTAGAGCATGGCGAAAAGGGAATAGTACTATGAACTTTCTCCATGCCTTGGATGCGCTCGAACATACCTATGCCACGAACTAGTAGGGTGATATAGGGTCTAAGAAGCAACACTCTACCGTGTGTTACTGGCACTGGTCAAAAATGCAATCTACCAACTTGTGGCCTAGGTAAATTAGGGCATGCTTCATCATACTATAGAGGAAGTAAAGGCCCTGGAAACCCACAACTCCAATATTGTCCCCTTATCATCTCAGCAAAGTGTGCAAATATCGCTAAGCTAACCAAATCAATTGCAAGCCTTGGTTATGCTAGGCTCATAACCTAAGGTGATCTAGCTCCAACAAGATATTAGAGTGGGTGTGGTAGGGAAGTTGATCACCAAGTCCTTTTAGTGGTGCATGGTAGTGAACTTGGCGTCAAACAAACCCATCATCTCTAAAAACTGAGTGTAACTTAGCATCATGGTCTCTTTGAATAATTGTAGTTGAATAGCTCTCTGGCAAGCAAAGCTCATCTGGGTTTGATTGGCCTCAAAACTGCTTAGAAACTCTAGTGCAAGCTCTCTATATGTGAGCTCAGCAATACTAAACATTTGATCCCATCCTCCAAAACTAACCAACTCCCTAATCTCCTAGGCTACAACTAGCTGCTTATGAATATCCCAATCAATAATTTGAATCTGGCCAAAATTCCTCATTTATAGAAGCTCATATCTCTCTGAATGTTTAGTGGTGGCAAATTAAAGGTCAAAGGGGGCTTTTGATGATGTACCCTCCCTCTTTACCTCTTTGGCAGCCTAAATGTGGTCTTCGTCATCCTCAGCATTTTCCTACAAAAAAAAAAATAAAAAAAATAAGATCAAAGTAAACTTCACAAGATTTGATAGGGATAGGCTTACGGCACTAAGGCTCAAGTTATCGTCGTAAGGATGTCTACATTGGTCCTCTACAATCAAATCCATACAAAAACCTTCTCATTCATTCAATAAACATTTTCTTACTTACTATAAAGCAAAAAATCATTAAAAGACATTGAAAAATCAAATAGCAATTCAAACCTAGGGTTTGGATGGGGCAAATTCAAATCAAAAGAGAAATTGAAGATATGTAAAGTGCAATCACAACTAGAATACCCTAAAATGTGTGAAAGAAGTGAAGGAGTTGATTTTGAGGTGAAGGAGAGGAGAAAACTAGCAGTGACTCAAAAAAATGTCAATGAAAACCCATAGGCTACTATCTTTGTTTATACTTGGGTGTTTATGGGACACCACATGGGCATAAGTCTACCTATGCAATGAAAATTCATACTTGGCTCTTCGGTTATCATTAAGGTAATAAGCATACCTGCATATTCACCAAATTATTGCATACTACTAAGGTTATGGCGATGAAGGTGCTAGTCTACTGTTTTGGTGACCTCTTATGGCCAGGCGCTAGCAAGATCTTGGAATTTCCACACATTTGAAGATTATGGCTATAAAGGTGGTGGTGTACTCCTATGGCTGGATCAAACAAACTCTTACACACATAAGGATACTGATGTACTCACATGATTCCTTTTATGGCCATGAAAGTGTTGTGGTGCCTCTTAGGTCCCTTATTTGATGATCTATTGGTCTTAAATTAGTAAGAAGATATCTCCCTGATTTACAGTTAAGAAGGTATAATTCTTAAAGAACGGAAAAGTGTCCCCTTTATCTCCTTTTCAAGCCTGTTATTCAACATCTTGGGCACTTTTGTTACTCTTTATCATTCCACTCCCTTCTCTCATTTTATCCTAGTTTATCACCTCTTGTTTTACTGCTTTGAGCATTCAATTTATAGCAATCTAAGTTTGGTGGAAAGAGAAGCTTCAAGTATCTCTAGGGTAAACAGTAAGGCAATATGGACAAATTGCCTAATCTATTAGCTCCCCTTTGATTAACTTTCTATGGATCAAGCTTTAGAAGAAAGCTCAAGTTGGTGCCTTAATGAGTTTTTCTACTAGTCGTTCAAGCCGATTTAATTCCATTTATTGTACAAGCCTAAACTTAATGTCCTAGAACCCACATAACTAAGCATTCTCCCATATCTTGTATAAACATCCTTTTCCATTGTGAGGCTTACAAAGGCTGACATTCTTGCTACTATAAGTTGAAGAGGCATTAGGTTAGTGCTTTGATCTTTTCTTGAAGGACTTTATACTTCTAATCTAGGTGTCCTCTTTTTGAAAGAGGTGATAGGTCCTAGCAAGGGTGTTTCACTTTGCACTTTGGGCACAATCTCACTTTATTTTGTTTTTCTTTGACTAAAAATAATGGTTATGCTTGCTCATTGCCATGACAAAGCTTTTAAGGTTTTTTTGTAAATGTCTCAACCTGTAGCACAAATATGTTGATTCAAAATTTGTCCCCTTTTAGGATCAAGAAAAATCCTAACCGACAAGTTGAATGAGATGATATCATTAATGATGTCAATTTATGGAGATTGGTCAAATCCATCTTGGAGGTTGGCCTTCTTGTATTCCATCTTGTGAGTCCTTAATTTTATAACATGGATAATAGTATAAATGATAGTAGTATTATTTTGGATATTTAATTGCTCGAGTTAGAGATTTGTGTTTTTTTTGTTAAGGGTTTACATCCCGTTATAAAGTGAGTATCCATATTGTGTGAGATTTGTAATTTTTCTCATATGGTCATGTTCCATTTTCGAAAATGGATGGCTTCATGACACATGTCCGGATATACTATTTGGATTTATTTATTTATTTATTTTTGTGCCATAGTAGGTGGAATATATTTCTATACCAATCACACAAGAGTGTAGGTTTTACATCCATATATTAACATCTCCTTTAAATATCTACTTTTCTGCATAATTTTATTTTATAATTAGAGGTCTCACCATTGATAAAAAGAATTATAATTGGAAATGTATTTGTAAAAATTTCAAATCATTTAACTGTTTTTGTAAGATTTTTCAAAATTAGGTCATGTTTTATAGCAAGATGATTGCACAAGAAAATTCTATCATAATTTAGAATTTGATATTGTATAGATTTTTTTTTCATTTTTGACAAATTTTTTATTATTTATTTATTTATTTATTATTACTATTTGAGGATATGTCTTCTAGAGACATCCGTGGATTCAAAATCTACCATTAAATTAGCATCTAATGCCTATTCGGTGTGATAATAGATGAATGGTTTAAACCTTTTGTTTTCATCATCACATGCTTCATACCCATTGGCTTGGTTCCATGTGCCCAATATAGAGTGTAATTATGATATTTTCATTAAGACCAACCATAAACTTGGTTAAGTGCACTAAGTAAAGAAAATTCTTGCATGGCGGATTCATTAATTATGTCTTCACATGGTTATGATGCTATAAACCAATAGTTCAAATATATCTTATATCTTACTACTACATATGTTATATCTAATGAATTTCTAGCATGCACTTGTAGGTAAGACTTTCTAACTAAAGTAAATTCTATGCTAAATCCATGTGTATATATTCCCATGTTGGTGGGTTTTATCCATCTTGATTACCACACACAACATATATATACATACATCCCAATAAATCAGTGCAACATACTCAGCCTTAAAAAGAAATAATTTAAGAAATTATTGTATACACTAGTGTGTTTTACAGGCAAGACATTCAATTATGAAAAATTCTAATGCACCAAATTCATTAAATATGTTGACATGGTCATGATATAATAATGTAGCTACTTAAATCCACTAATGTTATTGTGTACCACATGTAGAATGAATTAGAATGCATTTAGTGCAATTAAGCATACGGAAATCTAAAATAGACAATATATATATAATTAATAAAGAAAAGATAACTCATAATATAAATTTATTACGAACTCCACATATCTCCATAGATTTACATGGATAAATAATTAAAATGGTACGATAAAATAACATCTCAAGTTAAATATTAAATTTGAATAAAGGTGTTAACCAATTAGTGCCACTTGCAATACTGGACCTAGGGCCAAACTCGACATGGACCCTAGGTTGTGTTGGCTCTAGGGTCACAGCTTGCACGATGTGCTGACACAAGAAGGCCTACCATAGCCATGCAATCTCCCCCACCTCTTAATAATTCTATTATAAAGAATATATCTAGAAAACTATAACTAATTTCATTAAAATAGTTTTCAATAGGACATGTGAGAAATATTTATAAGATATACATATATATAATATTAAATTTTGAAATTGTTTTTTTATATATTAGTGAAAAATGAATAATTTTTTGATAAAATTTGTGAAAAGATTTCTCATTCATCTGTATATAACGACTTGATAAATTTTGTCTCTAATAAAATTCATACTGTTTAGTATTTACAAAAATTACTTTCGTTTTAGATACATTGTTATTTTAATTTTGTTAATATCCTTCTTAGATTTACTTATTTATTATTACTTTTTTAATAAAAATTTTCATTTTTTGAGTTTTTTAGAATTTCATTTTTAAATAAAAATAAAAAGTAACATTAAAACTAAATTGGCCGGTGCAGCACACAATTGACCTTGTTGGGATTGGTTCTAACCCAATGGAAGTCCTACCTTCGAGTGTTAGTTGGTCATGCTGCCAACCTAACTGGGAGGTATTTGTGCCACGTCTACTATACACATTGCTTGGTTTGTCTCAGATAGGCCAGTAGAAACTGTTTAACACCTTGAAATCTAAACAACCCATAGCAACGTTTTTCTAGAAACTAACCATTTCTAATACATCCCCTCGAGTTAAGCATGTAGTGTTCAACTTGGATTTGGTAATACAAATATTAAAGTTGGAAACAATGACAGACCCACTAAAAGATTTTATGGTGCTAGGTAGAGATAAAGAGATATTTAATAATGCTAATAGTATGCTTGTAAACATGCTTGCATCAACAACAAGCAAATTCATGCTCACATCCTTAAGAGCAAATGAAAGGCTCAATTCTGCACATAGAAGACAATACATCAAATGTAGTATTGAAAGTCTATGTCTTGTCTATTTTTGGAGGGGTAGTCGCTACAGTTAAGATTCTTGCGATTTAATCTTGAAATCAAACCACTATGTTACCATGTTGAAATTTAAAATGTAAAATATATAAAATTAATAAAAATGAAATAACTTCATAATATAAATTTATTAACCAAAATCCTTAAAGCTTCACAAAGAGTTGTATGGACATATATAGGGTGAATGATCAAGAAAGTAAGATAATATTGAAATCCTAAGTTAAATATTAAATTTAAACAACCTAAATCTAATCTAAAATTGGGATTGAATGCTCTACATTTGTGGAACATATTCAAGTGATATACGTCAATCCATTTATTTGCCATGTCTACCAAGTAGATATTATATGATTTTAATAGATCCATCTACAAGTTGGTCACATTAATACTTATTATCAACACAAAATCAAAGTTTTTGCAAGATTGCTTACTCAAATAATTCATTCAAGAGTACAATTTCCAGATTATACAATAAAAAAATGTGTATTGATAATGTAGATAAATTTATCTATAAAAAATTATTGTATGTCAAATGGAATAATAATTAAAAATCATGTCAGTCATATTTATATAAAAAAATTTGCTTAATAGAATCATTTATTAAATACATCTTTCTAATAGTCAGGCCATTACTAATGAGAATGAAACTTCTCATTTTGGTATAGGGCTATGTGTGTCATCTACAACACTTGTACACATCATTCCAACAAAATATTATAAAGTCTCTCTGTTACAATTAGCTTTTAGCTAAGAGCCAAATATTTCTCAATTTAAAATTTTTGAATGTATGATATATATATATCCTGATTGTTCCGATACAACACACAAAGATGGGTCCCTAAAGAAGGTTATGAGTATATGTTAGGTATGAATCACTTTCTATTATTTGATATCTTGAACCATTGTGTAGATAAATTTAGGAGAATATTTATTGATTGTTATTTTGATTAAAAAAGATGTTCCAATAGTAGGAGAAGAGAGTAAGAAGTTGGGGCAAAAAAAGAAATTACTTGTATATCATAATTATCATCACCTCATTTAGATCCTCACACAAAACAATGTGAACAACAAGTTCAAAAGATAGTTCATACCAGAAATCAACTGTCATATATAAATATATTGGCATATAAAAAGTTACTAAATCTCATATACCACTTGAAAATGCTTCAATTTAAATTAACTAAGGCTTAGATAGAACACATAATTAGTGTGAATGAAACTAAATCATAGTTGAAGATTGAAAATCAATCGGTTCCTAATTAAGAAAAAAAAATCCTCCAAGAAGGGAGCAAATGATTAAAATGGTTACATTGCGGTGGCAATTACTCAAAAACCAAAAAAAGGCTCAAGTACTTGAAAATATTAAAAATGAAATATCTCAATAAGTTATGTTAAAACTAGAAATAGATGGAACCAAAGAGATATAGTTATCTATTAACATTTTTACATATAATATACTTGTAAATATTTTATAAGAAAATAAGGATCTTAAAACTAAATCAAAATAAATAAATAAATAAACTAAAATAGTTGTAAAGAGATGATTGACCAAAATGGAAGACACAATCTAAACAAAATTGAATTCGTTCTTAAAACGTGGGTAAATAGCTAAAGATATAAAGGTAGTGTAGTAAATGAGTGTTTGTTTGAAAAAATAAAATAAAATTAAAAAAAAAACTATAAGATATAAAGCATAACTTATGGCATGAGGCTTTTTTTCATAGGCCTGGCTTTGATTATAAAGAGACATTCATCTGTGGGCATGATTTATGGTATGATTTATGATTTAAGATTTAAATATGCGTAAATTAACATACTTCACTACAGTTCTTTTTCATGGATGACCTTCGAAAGAACGGTGATATATATGTATATATATATATTCAGTAAATTCACATTTAAGTGATAATTTGATATATATTCTCACTAAAGCTAAAAATTTGAGAAGTTAATATACAAGATTAGAATATATGGCTAAAAAATATTAAGTAATATTATCATGAGGGAAAGTAAAATGCACACTATATTCTTTTTTCGTTGATCAAGGTTTTGTCTCATTAGATTTTTTTGGTAAAATTTTTAATGAGACAACCTATTACAAGTCACTAAGATGTTCCCACTTCTTTTTTCTTAGTAAGGATTCAATAAGGCACATTATCTATCAATGAACATCCAATATGGAGTGTTATATATACAATATTTTATATGTTGTCCAAATTCGATGAGATTGAGGTTTTTATTTTAGGCAAATTTAACAAAATTGATATCATAAATTTTTGCCAAATTTATGGAATTGAGGCAAGTAATTGATTAAGATATTATTATGTAACTCTTTCTATTATTGTTTGGTAGGAAAATCTATAAATAGAGATTTTGAACAAGCAGCGTTGTACTCACTCACAATAAAATAAAGACATTTTCTCTTTTCTTCTCTCAATTTCTTATTTTATCTAGTTATTGCTTCCTCTTATTTTTGCTGAAGTATTTTACCGTATATCAATTTGATTATTTTAGTAGTGAAAATTAAGCATGAGAGGTATGGTTATTATAACAATAAGTAAAACTAGTTTAGTGACTCTACTATATAGAATTATATGGAGATATATTACAAAGTTATATATTTTTGCTAATTATTTAAAAAAAATACAAAGATAATTAAGTAATTTACAGTTTAATTATATCATATTCCCAAATATATTCATAATGAACTAAATAAATCAATATAACGTACTTATCAATATCCCAATATGAAATAAATAAGTTGAGCAAAAGTTAATTGGTTTGGGTGATTAACCACACCATTTTCGGGCCAAAATGAAGATGTGCAAGGCATTAACTCAATATACATCCTTAGAGTTGAGGTGCTTGTTGTTCTTCTTTTGAAAAAAAAAAACTCAATATAGCATACTTATTAAAGCAGTCACATTTTTTAAAGGTCTCTTCTAGGGCATTTTAATCAAACTCTCCTATATTTTAGGTTATTAAATGTTTTCTTCATCCCATAGCCAAAATCTTAAATGACACTGGTTAGAAATAAAAGGAGTCTATTCTTGTTTGCCAAATGGGTTTGTTTTTAAATTCCAAAGCATTTTTAAAGTTTGTAAGTTCTATAATTCTATAATTCATGCGAATACCAAGGTAGAATACCCTATTTAGTCTCTCTAATATAGTTAATCTACTTCTTTAGTCCCTCTAATATAATTTGTCCATAGGAAGGACTTACATTTCCCAAATGTTAAAATAAAAGGACCTCCCTGGGACAAATTATAATAGAGAGACCAAAGGGGCAGATTGACTATATTAGAGGGACTAAATAGGGTATTCTACCTAATACAAAACTTATTTAAATATATGATTTTTTTTTTTTTTGACAAAAGCCACAAACACCGCTATATAAGAAGGTGTCAACGGAACAAGCAGGTACGATGGTGCATCAGTTATGGGATTTAATAATTTTACTATATGCACGTCCATAAGATATTTTAGGAACCAAGTTGAGTTAATAAATCCCCCCTTCCCATGCAACCTGTGAGGGAAGGGAAACGGCATCCTCCCACAAAGGACCCATAAATAGTGAATAAACAGTACTATTGACCCAGAAATTCGATTTTGGGGCTGTCCACTCATCATTATCATAACATTGCACTCCACAAAGTAGTGGTTGTTAAGTAAATGCTATTGTTATATTGCTCTTATGAGTGAATGTTACAAAATTGCAAATGATAAATATGTCCTCACAGTTTCGTTTAGTTTCATTATTTTAGGACATTTTTTTATTATTATACTCATTTTTTAAATTAAAATAGCCAAAATATCATTGTTATCTTAAAATGAACACAACGCTCCTATTTCCTAAAATGATTAAAGTATCCTTATTATTTAAATACCCAAAATAACTTTATCTTTTTAACTAATCACCACCAAGATACTTGCAGGTTTTAAATTACCCAAAATATTGTTATATTTTTAAAGTGACAAGATTTTTTTACCATATTAAAGCGATCCAAATATATTTACTTTATTATAATTTCAAAAATTCTTAGCATCTTGAATTTTTTTTCCTTTTTTTGTCTTTATTACACTTTTTATATGATTTTTTTTTAACAAAAGAAGACAAGTTATCTAAATTAATATTATCAGAGGAAGTTGATCTTTTAATTTTTCACTTAGCAAAGTAAAGAGTCGCAATCCTTCTCACGTGAAGATGACTTTCTCTTTTTACTCCCTCAATGCCTTTTTATTTATCTCATTTTAGAGGAGTTTTTTTTTATTTTCTTTTTAACTATTTAAAAAATTTATGAGATGTTAAATATTATTTAAATAAGAGTAATTTTGAAAAATTGATGTAATTTTTATTAAATTTTAGATTACCAACTAACTTTAATCGACTTTCTTAATCCATATAAATTAGTTAAAATGAACAAGAAAAAAAGACGGAATGAACACTTAAAGATTTGACTTGTTTACAAAAATAACCACTGCTTAATGTAGTGGAATGTTATGAAAATAGTGAATCGACAGATCTAGGATTAAATTCCTAGGTCGACAGTATTGTTGTGGTATTGCACATATACTATTAGCATCAATGTTCATGCACGGTTCATATAAGTCCTTTATTAAAGGATGTCGTTTCCCTTCTCTCTAGGACTGCATGGCATGGTTCTTGAAAAATTTTTTACATGTGCATATAATACGACTCTAATCTACCCATATAATATCTGCCCAAGTTAATAAATTTTTAGAAGTCATTAAACTATCATAACTAATGTACTACTGTCTTTTGATATTCTCTTATGAGGCAACTCTTGTTGTCTTTGTAAATAAATAAAAAAAAAAAAAAAAATCTATTTGGCTTCTTGGAACTCTGGTCAGGTGTGGCGGTGCCGTAGCATGGACTTAACTCGGACCATTGGGCCATTGGGTGTGGATGGCTAGTGGGGCCCATCTATTGAGCTGGCCCTGTGCCCTCATCCCTTTGTTTTATTTATAATGCCCTTCTTCTCCGCTTATGTTATGACAGACCCTTCCACTCTGAATAAGAAACACTCCAAAACTCCTTTTTTTCCCCCCTCCACCTCCCCCCCTTTTTCTCTCTCTCTCTCTCCCTCTCTCTCAAGAACACCAAGAACCACCACTCGTCGTCCTCTTCGATTGATCTCCAGATCTGATCCCCGTTTCGAAGGTCTCACTCTTTTTTCTCTGAAACTGACATCTGTTTTTTTTACTTTTCATTTGATGTTTGATGTTTGATTTTGTTCATTTGTTTGATTTTGAAGTGGTTGTGGATTTATAGGTATTGGATTGGTGGTGTTGTTGAATTTAGGTTGAGTTGTGAGGGTTTTTTGAGCGTGAGATGAGGGATGTCAGCATTGTTGATGAAGATTTTGAGCACTTGTTGGCAGCCGACGAGTGATCGGTACACCGCTGCCGGCCTCGACGCTGCTGGACGGCAGGATGGGTTGCTGTGGTACAAGGACATTGGTCAGCATTTGAATGGAGAGTTCTCTATGGCTGTTGTTCAGGCTAACAATTTGCTTGAGGATCAGAGCCAGATCGAGTCTGGTGCTTTGAGCTTGCTCGATTCTGGCCCCGTTGGGACCTTCGTCGGAGTCTATGATGGGCATGGCGGCCCCGAGACATCCCGGTTTGTCAATGATCATTTGTTCCAGAATCTCAAGAGTAAGATTCCAAGCTGGAGTTTATCTTAATCCACTGCTGTGTGTATTAGATTTGCCAAGTTTTCGTCTTTGGGTGTCTAGAATATTGTGTTGGAGTGTTTAGAGATGATTTGTTTATGCCTCCATTTCATCTGATTGTTTTTTTTTATGATTTGAATTGAGTGTGGGCATTCTGCATGTATGGCATTATTGTCTGTGTTTTTCTTGGATTTCTGGCTACAGTTCAGATAATGATTATTGTTTCATATGAGCAGAACTATCGAACATCTCATTGCATGTGCATGTTTGTTTTAATTCAATCCAAATGCTTGAAATTAATTAGGTATATCGGGAGTTAAAATTGGATAATTGACTGGATTTATGTAATGCATGACAATAGAGCCAATTTATGACAGGATTTGCAAGTGAGCAACAGTCAATGTCAGCTGATGTCATACGGAAGGCATTTCAAGAGACAGAAGAAGGGTTCCTTTCTGTAGTCACCAGACAATGGCCTCTTATACCTCAGATAGCTGCGGTGGGCTCTTGCTGTCTGGTTGGCATTGTTTGTAGTGGAACCCTGTATGTTGCTAATGCCGGGGATTCACGTGCTGTTTTGGGTAGGCTTGTTAAGGCAACAGGGGAGGTCTTGGCTATCCAGTTGTCAGCAGAACACAATGCGGTTCATGAGTCTGTGAGACAAGAATTATACTCTTTGCACCCAGATGATTCTCAAATCGTGGTTTTGAAGCATAATGTTTGGCGTGTGAAGGGACTCATCCAGGTATTTATTTATGTGCAGAATATTCTATTGTCTTATCTATATGCACTGTGCACCATTAGTTGCAGTTATAGAATTTCTCTTCCACCATTACATGAAATGGTAACTCAGAAAGTTCTTATCAAGAATGTTCTTTATTTTTAAGGTTAAATGTCTGGGTTAATCACTACAAAGGACTTATTTTTCATAG
Organism: Dioscorea cayenensis subsp. rotundata; assembly: GCF_009730915.1. NCBI lineage: Eukaryota > Viridiplantae > Streptophyta > Magnoliopsida > Dioscoreales > Dioscoreaceae > Dioscorea > Dioscorea cayenensis. Next base: position 13,802,063 of record NC_052484.1, read on the forward strand.
CAAATATTTTATCCACCATGATGGCGCATCTCAAAGTTTGATGTCAACTCTTGCATTTTGAATCTTGGCAACTGCCTACTTTCAACGTTCAAGTTTTCACTAAATGTGTTCTGAGTTTGACTTGCATTAAATGGCTGTTAATAGAGAAGTTGGTGGTGTTCATTGCTATATTTCAACAAATTCAAGAAATCCTTATAAAAAGTGATGATAGTATAATATCTGTGGCAACTTCATTGTGATATCATGATCCTTTATGGTGGGAGGCATGAGATTACGGGATAGACAACTCATCTTGAACATTTTGATGCTCTGCCATTTCACTTGGGTACATGCTTCTGTAGTTTATATAGGACTATTTGTTGGTGAAATTTTTGGGTTTTTTCTTTAAATTAATATGATGATAGTTTAATATGTTCTTTTATTATGATACACAGTTTACTCTCTTGGAATTGATTGTGCTGGATTTTAGTTATTTATTTACATGTTTAGTGAGTACAGTTTTGAGAAAAGATTGAGTGCAAGCATGTTAGTGCTAGTAGAGTCTAATAAGAGCCTGACAGATAGTTTCTGCTTAAACCGACTTAACGCATGAAACAATCAATTTCGCATAGTGGTTGCAGTTTGATGGAGAATATATGAAACAATCTGTGTTGTTGGTTTCTAGGAATGTAGTGTTTATAGTTCAAGAAAGCTTGTACATAAGGTGTATGATTTGCCAGTGAAATTCAGTTGCAGTCTGTAAAGCTTTAAATTCTTATGCATGCATATGTACTTAACCTTTGGGAATTTGTGGCTATTTGTCTCAGTTATCCATCTGTTTTTATGAACATCTGCATTTGCAATTTTTTAAGCCGAGGCTTTTAATGTTATTGGTTTTATTAGTTATTATTGTACTCTCACATGGATGAGGGCTTTATTTAAATGTTGAAGTACTGGGAAATTTTAATTAAATATGTGTGCATTCTCAGGTCTCTTTCATATAATTTTTATTCTGGACATATACCAATGTTAAGAAAAGGGCACTCACAATCCTACATGAGGATATCTTGAATGAGGTTTTGTTCTAGCTTTAGAATTTAGATGGAATCTATATTCTTGTTATACCTGTAAATGCAGAAGAAATTAGGTAAATATAATGTGAAGGAATGAAAGAAATTGCTCCCTCAAATTTCAACGAATTATACATGAGGTTCTCCATTCTTTTTCCTAATAATTAGGCATAATCTCAGAAACTGATCCATACTGTATTATGTACTATGCTATACATGTAAAGCTTGAAATGAATAGATTTGATCATATAATATTTGATAATAAATCCTTGATTTGAGGAAAGATAACAAATCATCAACCAATATTAGGAACTGAAGTATATGAAAATGCAAGAATCTGTTGCATCCTTTATACCTAAAGTATTATTCTTGTAACTTAAAGTTACTATTGATTGAATGTGTCATATATATATATATATATTTATATATATATATATATTGCTCAGAATGCTTTATCTGTGTTAATTCTTAAAAATAAAAAATAAAAAATTCTGATTGTCCTTAGATTACATGATGAGTACCATATATTGATAGTAAATCATATTATACATGAATTAATAGGTTCTGTTAACTTTAGATTGAATTGGGGGAATTCATCAGAGTCCTAAGTTGGTGAGGTTTGAGGACCATATTGTGACTAGATCCATGTATCAAACCTAAATGGTACTTGCCAAATAAAGCATTCGATCACCTTATTCCTTCTCATGCATAGGTTATCTTTTATTGGCTATTTTATATGCTTCCCCCCATTATGATACATGGCATAAATGGACAATATATCAACATGTTCTATTTGATACTAATCCTATCAGAAAGTTGTTTACGCAATTTTGATTGCAAGTGAAAATGCTGCAAAAGTGCCGGCATACAGAATACCATTTGATCTTCGATCTTGTGCTCTTCTGGTCTCTTACTGGGTTGAGCATTAGCTTATCGTTTTTTCTCACAAGTTGATCTGCTCTTCTAGGTCTCTAGGTCAATTGGAGATGTGTATTTGAAGAAGGCGGAGTTTAACAGGGAACCTTTATATGCAAAATTTCGTCTGCGGGAACCTTTCAAAAGACCGATATTGAGTGCTGAACCATCAATTACTGTGCAACAATTACAACCACACGATCAGTTCCTTATATTTGCATCTGATGGACTCTGGGAGCACTTAAGCAACCAGGAAGCAGTTGACATTGTCAAAAACCATCCACATGCTGTAAGCATCCATTCAGTCCTTTTGTTTGCTAAGTAGGACGATATACATTACTTTTTATGTTCTATAGGAAATTGCTAGGTTAGTAATTCAGATGATTAACTACTCAAGTTACATTTTTCCATTATTCTGATGTGCTTACATAATACATTATCCACTGGTCAATTAATTTTGTACTTCTTACTCTATTAATTTTGAGAAATGCCATTGGTCACTGTGTTTACCCATCCGGAGTGTGTTTATGCTTTCGCTGGGTGTATTGTAACCATTAGAATGGGACACAAGGAAATAATCATAAAAATTTATCATGTCAAGCAACTGTGGAGTCTAGACAGAGACAAGTAGTGACAGGAGAACCATGATGAAGATATAAACTGACATGACATTGGAAGGAGATGGAAATAGGCCAATTGAAGGAGACCTGGCAGCTGAATTAATAGATTTAAACATCCATCTATTATTTGAAGATGATAATTCTCCGGAACATGAAGAATTTCCTTTTTTATGAGTGTTAAATAGGGAACAGGCCTCAGTAAATTTGGATCACAAATGTCTGAAAGTGTGATGTCTCTTTGAGAATTTTTAACATTAATTGGAATTTGTAGGGGTGATAAAATTAATTCATGTTTTACAAAGGTTTTAATCAGAATAGATGTAGTTTGGTCTAGACATGCAATTATTGACCAAGAAACAAGAAAGAGAATGACAATGAAACTTACATGCTCTTTGCGTTGATATTGCATATTATGCTTATCTCTCACAGGACCACCTGTTTCTTTGCCAATTCTATGAGAAGCTTGTCTTCAAAATGGCTATTTATTTTAAATGCATTGTTGGTCCTGCAGTGTAGCTTATTGTTAATTTAGGTCCGTATGAATTAGAATATCCAATATGGTCCATGCGCAATTCATTTATTGTTCATACAGTTCGGATTATTGACTTGGCACAAATGTGGATTACTGGATTACACCTAAGATTAGAGGAATTATTTAACTAAATTTTTTAAGTACATGGAAAAGTTAATGCTGCTCAGTTGGTAGGTTGTGCCACTTCAGCTATTGGTTATGAAAATATTTTTCAGATTTTTTTGAAAATGGTTTTGAAAATTTCCGGCCTCCCTCTCTTATGTCACGGCTTATGCCATATAATCCAAAAAATCGCATGATATTTTAGAAAAATCTTTTGTATGTGGTTGCTGATTTGAAGTTGCTAAGTGAGGCTGCCATGCTGACTAGCATGTAAGATTCCTGCCAATCAAACTACTAATTGAATGAATCTTGTGTTATTCCTGTTGTTATTGCACTGTATGTGGACTGACAGTCATATTTTAGTCTATACATTTATATGGTATTTATCATAATGAACACTGTGTTTATCCTTGAAGGGTGCATCTCACATTTCTGTTTGCAATTAAAACAAAATCATATTTTGTGACTTGACTAAATATTTTACTTGAAAGAAAAATGATTAACCTCAAGGCAAAAGTGATTTTTTTTTTCTTTGTTAAATGACTTTTAAGATTCAGGGAAATGGGTGAATTATAAACTAGCCTTCTCTAAATGTCCTTTTCATCCTTCCGTGGATAGTTTATCTATCTATTTTTGTTTTGTATCATATCTTGTTTATTCTTTAGTCAGTGGTCCCTTTCTTTCAGGCATTGTAAATTTCATCCTTTGACGTGTCATTTAGACTGTGGATCAATTATGATTATTTTATACCTTATGATATAAGGTGTTTTCTCCTACTTATATGCTGCAATGTTGACTTTGGTGCACCAGGCTTTTTATTAGATTTTTAATATAAAAAGGCCAATTGATCTTTGAAACATTTTATGGGATTGGAGATATCAGGTTGTGGTTGATTGCATAGGAATTTGTTTTAAAAGGTAAGGAATACAGAAACAGGTAGAAAATAAAAAAGAAATTATGGTTAAAATTTGCATGTAGGATTTGTACTTGCTAAGCAGGATTTTCAAACTGATTAAAAAAACTGGCTTGCTATTGTTGGTTGTGTTCGTCCTCCATTTTTATTGTGGCTGATCCATGTCTATTTAATGATTGCGCGCTCTTTTTATCTTAAAGTTAAAATTGATTATGTGATCATAATAAAGTTGATCAATGTGTACCAACCAGCTCTAGTGAATGACCCTAACCTTGTTCTTGCTCTTGGCTTTTCTCTGTATGACATGGTTTGTGGCTTCAATAATTTTGCAGGGAATTGCACGAAGGCTGGTGAAAACTGCTCTTCAAGCAGCTGCAAAGAAAAGAGAGATGAGATACTCTGATCTTAAGAAAATTGATCGCGGAGTCCGTAGGCATTTTCATGATGATATCACTGTTATTGTGGTTTTCTTGGACTGGAATTTGATAAACAAGTCAAGCGCATATAAAGGATCCTCATTGTCTATAAAAGGGGCCGGGATCAATTTACCTGTGATTTCTTTTGCACCGTGTTCGACAACCACATAGCACTGACCATCACCTGATAAATTTTGGAGTGAAGTGTATATCATTTACTATCTACACCCATGGGCATATATTGTTATCGAGAAGGAAAGAAGACAGCTTTCTTGTTTTTCAGTCTTACCATGTAGTTTGAGGAAGTCGATTCCCTCTCATGCTTCAATGCCAGGGTAGGTACTTTCCGCTTTATGGTGGAGTAGGGAAGGAGATTTAAAGTGAACATTAGGTTATTTCTCATGATGTTTATTCTTTTAATTTTTGTTTTCTTTTTTGACATTTTTTCATTTTGTTTAATATCGTTTTTTGATGGGAGCTTTTGGCTTGTAAATTTTATGATCTGAACCTACCCTGAAGTCTAGTTTGTTTCCATACCTCATTTATTCATTTCAGGTAACCACATCTATGTTAGGAGACGGTAAAAGCAAGTGTCCCTCAACAAGCTTAGATCTATTTGTTCTATAATTTATTTTATTATTATTGTGAATTTAATTAAATCGACTGAGCAGGATGAAGTACAAGCTATCGGGTTGGATAAAGTAGTCTGATCACAGTGGCGTAGTCCGCCCCAATTCCTCGTCTTCATTGCCAATGCTTGTGATTTCACACTGTTGCATGGTTGCATTGTGGATGGACAAGCCATCACTGGTTCTCTGTACCAAAACTCTCAGGTTTTTCTCTATGAATGGATTCATGTGGCCATATATTTGCTTGTGTTCTTCAGGCCACTGCAGGGATTGCAGTGCCGCTAACTCTTGCATGACCTCCTCCTTCATTGTAGGGCAGGTTTTTCGGGTCCCTTTATGACACATCTCAGGCCGAGTTGCCCCCATTTTGAGCATCATCTTCATGTGCCATGGTTCCATCAGTAAATTTGGAGCTATTATTTCTTCTATACTGCCTTTTTCTAAGCTGCAGCTTGGCTGATCAATTGCAATCAGGCTTATCAGTGCAAACTACTGCCTTTTAACTTCTTTGGTTTTGGCTGTTTATATTATAAGAAAATCAGTTTTATTGCCCTTTTTTTTCTGTGCATATGAGAATAGGAGATCAAGAAAAATCGTTTGGGGTTGAATGGTGTAATAAATGCTTCTATAGTTACTTGTTCAAATGCCAAGCTGCTTAGGGTCCCTTTTGGTTGTTGTTCTTTTTCCCTTGTATTTTAGAAAAAAAACACTTGTAGGGTTATTTAAATGTGTTTGAATTACTTTATGGAGACGAAAGTCATAAGCAAGCAAGAAAACGGACAGTTTGAGAAGCCACTATTATGGTGTTTTTCACAAGGGTTTTCAGTACTGTAGGAGAATGTGTCACGTTTCTTTGACCAAAATATCTTTCAAAATTTATTTATTTATTTTTTTAAAGAGCCCCAGGGCTTTTATTGAAACAGAAAAGCAAAGTTACAAAGAAAAACAACAAAAGAAAGAAGAAAATAAAACCAACAAAGAAGAGAAAGTACAGATAGAACAAAATCTAAAAGAAGAACCCAGTATCAGCAAACAACTTCATCACCCAGCGCGGGAGATCAAGGCCAATGTGAAATAGAGATATTTGATGAAGATTAACTCCAGATACAGCAAGTTTAAAGACAACGCCCATCCAAGACTGGGGAACAACACGAATGCGAGGAGAATTAGCAGCTAAGAGGAGGCTATTAATATTAGTAATCCATTGAGCAAAATGCCAGGAGCAGACTGGAGAAGAAGTTCGGAGCAGATCCAAGACAGTTGAGTTGCATAAGAAGATAGTTTGCACGGGGGTAGAACGATCCACAGTAAGCTGCAAAGCGATAGAAAGAGTTTGAAGGTCCGCAGCAAGGTGGGAATCAGCAAAGGAAACATGCCTGCCTGCAAAGAAAATATTGAAATTAGACTTAGAAAAAATGAATCCTCCTTTGCAGGATAGAGAAGCCTGATTCCAACGCGATGCAGAGAACAGGAAAGGCCCATCCAAGCTGCAAAAGTTGTTAGAAAAGTTTATCCTGCAAGATAGATTTCCAACAATATTAATGTTTGAAGCAAGATTGACAGCTCTGCGAGCAATGAGGTAGAAATTGGGAGATATGCCACGAAAGATTGCATCACATCTTGCCTTCCAAATGTACCAAGCACCAAGAGCAATAATGGCTTTAGTTTTTGCAGAAAATTTAGGACTAATTAACCAATCACCAGAGCAAAAACCATCAGGGAACTGAATGTGTTTAGAGATAAGATTAGAGATAGTATACCAGATATGCTGAGATTTATAGCAGTAATTGAATAGGTGCTCAGACGTTTCAGAGTTAAGATTACAAAAGATGCACATTCTTCTGGGACCAAGATTAATAGAATAGAGAAAATCAGCTATAGAAATGCGGCCATGAAATACTAGCCAGATAAAAAATTTAACCCGAGGCATAACTTTGAGATTCAAGATTTTCCTCCAACCCACCCAGGTGGAAGAAGAAAGACAACCTCGATTTAAAACATGATAAACATTAGAGGTAATTTTAACAGAAAAAGTTTTATGGGCCCAAACCCAAACGTTAGTTGATTCAGAAATACTATGCCCAAGACAAGACAGAATATCTCTAGCATGAAGGCCAAAAAGTAAAGACAAACGATGCAAATCCCAGCTGCCATTAGAACATAAATCAAAGCAAGTAAAAGAATTAAAATCAAGATCCATGTTCAAAAAGATTGGTTTAAAAGCTAAATGAATCTCAAAGCACCAGGGGTCAAGAAGAATAGAAGTGATAGCCGGATTAATAACCCTGATTAAACAGAAAGGTTTAATAACATTTGCCGTACGACACAGGCCCTTAAAAAACCAAGAACAGTTCCGAGACAAAGAATCTCTCCAAAAATTAATCAGTCCGTATTTATGATGCACAATATTAACCCAGATGGAATCCGTGGAGTTAAGATAGCTGAAAACATGTTTAGCCTTAAGAGAATGAGTAGCAACACAAAGGTTCCGGATAGCAAGCCCCCTCAGTCTTGTCCTCAATTAACCGACACCAAGAAACCGCATGGATGCCCTTTCCATTGCCACCCTTGTGCCAAAAGAAGTTTCTAACAATCTTGGATATTTCATGAAGAACAGATTGGTAAACAGGAAAGACCGAGAGATAATAGACTGGGATAGCTAAAATGGAAGCATTAATAAGAGTAGATTTAGCTGCTAAAGAAAGGTTAAAATGCTTCCATCTAGAGCAGGTACGAGAAATTTTATCCAGCATAGGTTTGAAAAGAGAAACCTTAAGTCTATTACGGGAAATGAGAACACCAAGATAGGTAAGAGGGAAAGAAGCCATAGGAAAGTTGATGACAGAAATAATACTTCTGGCCACTCTAGAATTGAACCAAGATGGGAAATATATTGCAGATTTATTAACATTGGCTTTTTGACCCGTAAGAAGAGCACAAATCTCTAAACAAAGCTTGATATTTCTAGCAACTAAACGAGAAGCCCTGGAAATAATAAGAAGGTTGTCAGCATACATAAGGTGATTAAAGTTGTAAGAAAGGTTTGCATCAAAGCCAGGAATCAAACCAGAATGAAGAGCCTTGTTCAGAATTAAAGAAAGATTTTGAGACACTAAGATAAAAAGATATGGGGAAATAGGATCCCCTTGGCGAACACCACGGGAAGAGGAAAACCAGTTCGAAGGGGAACCATTAATAAGGAGAGAAAAAGGACTAGATTTTAAACAAGTGTCAATCCAAGATATCCAAATGTTAGGAAACTTCATCTTAGCTAAGGTGGCAAGAATTGCACTCCAATTAAGCGAATCATAGGCTTTTTCAATATCGATTTTAGTTAACATCCTAGGGGGGTTCTTAATATCGTTCTCCAAAGTATGCACTATCTCATGTAAGGCAATGATTTTATCAAAAGAGCAACGGCCCGAAACAAAGCCAACTTGCTCACGACTAATGAGCTTAGGAAGGACACTCTTAAGCAGATTATCCAGGATTTTAGTCACAATTTTGAAATAGACATTGCATAAAGATATGGGACGATAATCAGAGACAAACCTGGGATTATCCTTTTTAGGAATGAGAGTGATATAGGTTCTACCCCAAGAAGCCGGCAACACAGAGTTATAAAAAAAATAGGAGATTGCCTCAAAGAGACTATCTCCAATATCTGACCAAAAGAAATGATAGAATTCTGCATTAAACCCATCAGGGCCGGGAGCCTTACCCGAGGGGAGATCTTGCAAAGCAGCAAAGACCTCATCCAGAGTAACTCGCCGAGTAAGAACAGAACCCTCTTGCTCAGAAAGAAAAGGAAGATCATCAGGCAAGGTATTAAAAATATCAGAGAAATTATTATCGGAATTATCAGACCACAAATTAGAGTAAAAATTAACAAACATACTCGCAATGTCAGGGTGTTTAGATGCAACATTACCATCATTGTCGCTGACCTGAGAGATAGAGTTAAAGTGATTGTAGATACGAACCGAATTATGGAAGAAGGTGGTGTTGTGATCTCCGTCCTTAAGCTAGAGCAAGTGAGCACGCTGGGCCCATCTTGAATAATTATGCTGCTGTAAGACAGCAAGTCGATTATAATTCTCCATTAGACGATCAATGCCAACAGAATCCAAAGAATCACTTAGCTCCAAGGAGCTAATAGACTCTTCGGTTTCCTTCATATCAGCATCCAATGGAGTTAAACCAGAAGCCCTCCACAATAAAATGTTAGTCCGGGTACGTGAAAGAAGGTGACTGAAAGAATGCAAAGGATTACCATGAGAGGAACCCAACCAGGCCTCTCAAACAGCATCATGACAACCGAGATAATCTAACCAAAAATTATAAAAAATGAAATAGAAACTTACGACGCTGATGGGAAGAAGAGACTGAAATAAGGAGCGGGGCATGATTGGAAAAGGTACGAGTAAGGTGAATAAGGGAAGTAGAAGTGAAGCAAGAGAGCCAAGCTAAATTGACCAAACCGCGGTCCAATCGGGCCCAGCGCCTAGATAGCCCCGCTTGATTATTACACCAGGTGAACCTGCAACCAGAGAAATTTAGATCTAGAAGATTATTACTGTCAATGAAGTCACATAGCACATGGGCCTTGCGAGAATAATAACTAAAGGAACACCCACGATGTTCACTGGGACTAGCGATGGTGTTAAGATCACCAATAATGAGCCACGGAAGATTAAGGACAGTGAGTTTGGAGAGTTCAGTCCAGAGGGCGTACTGCGAAACAAATCTATTAGAATTATAAATCACAGAGATAATCCAACTGGAATTCAAAGAGGGAGAAATAACAAGGTGCAACGCCCTGTGGGAAACCGCAATAGGAGTCACAAGACCAAGATATTTTTTCTAGATAATAAAGATCCCCCCGGAGAAACCATCGGCCAGTAGGGCGACCCAATTCCATTTTTTAGCAAATTTACCGCAGAAACGATCAACATGGGCACTATTAGCAAGGGTTTCAACCAGGCAGAGGATTGACGGGCGATGAGCTGTAATTAAGAAGAAGATCCGATTAACTGTTCGTTTAGAAGAAAGGCCCCTACAATTCCAACAAATAATATTAGCATCCAGCATTAAAACAAATATGTAAATGAGAAAGATTACAGGAAAGAAGACTTCCATAAGAGCGGAGAAAGAACCAAATGACCGAAGGGCCAAGGATTAAGAACTAGGCTCGCCAACCTCCAGTTGTCCCTTCTTCAGGGATGAACCAGAGACCTGTGACCCCTTACGAATTAGGGTTTCTCTGCGAGATTTATTCTGATACTGAATGAGGGTCATTGAGTCATCCGGTCCGTCATCATCAGACATGGCACCATCGGACTCTCCAGAATCATCATCATCACCAGATTCACTTTCTTCCGAGGGATCCTCACCCAGGGCGGAAAGAACATTATCCACGGCCATGGAGTGATGATTCGTAGAGGAAGGAGAGTGAATAGTAGTAGGGGATAAGACTGAAGATTGAATGATGGGAGGAGGAGACCCAGGGCGTGAGCTGGAAGGGTTACGAGCAGGAGAATCGATGACATTTGGCATATATGGTTGGGAGAGGACATTGGGATATGATCCACGTTCAAAGCAGAAGTGGACTTGTCAGGAAAAGTGGGCAAGGTATTGTCTCGAGGTGGCGAGGTATGGTTTCGAGGGGGCGAGGATCCAGAAGTCTCAACGGGCGGAGAGATAGGAGCCGTTGGATCCTCCATCGAGATTTGATCAGTATTATAATAATGGAAACGTGCGGCTCGAGACAAAACAGTCCCACCACGGCTGCGACAAAACAGTGGTCTTTCCTAATACAAACCTTTTCTAAAAAGGATACTAACAAAAATTAAGTCCAAACTTATTACAACTTTTCATCAGTTATTTCGGAAGTTACCTCCTTTGATGGAAGGACAGCTCCGGCAATCTCCTACCATGCATAGACAATTTGTTTGTCATCACATTCAAATCTCTTGGAATAAGATTAATACTAAGGGATTGTTTAATACACGGAATATTATATTACCAACCAAATGGAATCTTATATTACCATCGGAAATATAATTACTAAGAATATAATTCTCAAGTCATATTGACAAGAATATGTGCAATTTTTGTTTGGTTGATAAGGCAGTAATGTGGCTAGAATGTAACATTGTCGTGTTTGGTTAGCTAGAAATCTTTCATTAAAAATTATCTTTTTACTAAAACCCCTTTTATAATAAGTGCCAAATATATCAAAGTTCATAATATTTTAAAGTAAATATTATGTAAGAAGGGATAGAAGACTTGGTTCATAAGAGTGCAAAATATGGTGGATATGTTTCAAAAGTTAAAAGGATATGACTAGGAACCTGTAAGATCCAATCCTCTTCATATAGGTTGCCAATGACTTGTTCTCCAGAACAATTCTTACTTGGCAATATCCTAACCTTAGGTCGAGTTTGGTGAACTATCTTGCTTCCCCAAGTTAATCAAATATAAATTAGCTATCAAAGGAATAAAGTACTTGTTCTTTACTGTAACTTTTTTGAGCACCCAGTAACCAATACCAGTGTTTTGAAACCCATGTCGACTCGGCCGGTTGGATTTGGTTTGATCGGACCGGGCCAGGTTACCAAGTTGGGTTAACCAGGGTTTATAAAAAAATATATATTATTTTAAATTTTCTAATTTTTTAATGTTAGTAATCTTGCATAGTTCAGGTGGTCAGTTGTTTTTTAAGCAAATGTGAGGTCTTGCTTAAAGAAACCATGTTTTTTCCATATAAATTTATTTTATAATTTTTACTATATAAGGTTCAAATTTAAAAAAATAACTACGTGTTTTTTATATATTTTTTTTAAAAATAATTTTTATAATTTTCTACCTTTCAAAAATAAAAATTAATGCTCCTATTAACTCCACAAGCAACTGAAACATAAATATTCATATTCATAATCTAATAAAATATAAATTAATACTAAACTTTTGAGAACCAAATCCGGTTAATTGGAATCAATCTTAAATATGACTTTACATTTTACATTATTTTTTTATAAAATCATTAAATATATGCTTATGATTTACCTCGTCCATATACATGCTAATAATTACACTTATAAATCATACTAATTTGTTATATGATATGAAAAGACATTGGGTCTGTTAGGGTTACTCTTTTTTATCGGTATCTATAAATTATAAAAAACTTATTTGTTTGTTATACTTTGTATTATTACTTTCCAAATTCTTAGCAATTATTGTACATGTTATCTATCTATATTTAATTAAAACTATAATATATATATATATATATATATTTATTTATTTATTTATTTATTTATAACTGAGTTAATCTCGGTTCAACCCCGTTTGACCATTGAGAAATTACCTAGCCTTCTCGGGTTGGTTTTTATATCATTGACCAATCAATACACAGTCTAAGTAGCCAATCATGCTTTGTTTTGGAACAACATAGGTGCACCATAGGGACCCTTCTATAGGTGGATATAGTCCACATCCAACAGCTCTTTAGCCTGTCTTCTCAAATTTTCAAGCTTTGGAGATGCTATTCACAAGAGAAAAATTGTGCTATGGGGTGTCACCTTGCACCGGCTCTAACTTGTGAGCCACTTCTCATTTTAGAAGGAGTTTCTTTGGTGAATCAAGAGGTATAGCATCTTTGCACTCCTCAAAGATATGATATACTTCCTTGGGTAGCCCATTTCAATGATGGATCTTTCTTCTCTATCTTTGAGGCTACCAAGTCTTCCTTCTCCTTCTTTGAGGATGAATTTCTTTATCCTCATTAGGAATGGAAGTGGGGTGGGACGGGGCGGGCAATGGGATCCCCGTCCTCATCACCACTTCCCACATGGTGGGAATTCCTCGGCCCAAAATTCCCCCGCTCACTCCCCCGTGGGGAATCCCACCCCACCCAAAACATTGATAAAAAATTATGGGAAAATTTTCAAAAATAAACCTTGTGGTTGTCGGGTTTTCCAAAAGAGGGACAAAAACGAAAAATTTTTCATTTACTACCTTGTGATTTCTCTACGTGGCAAAAATAAGAAAAACTGTCACGATCGTTAACACTTGCTTTTGTGGCAAGGGCAAAGTCGACATTTAACATGACAAAATCATATGCTCGTATAAGTTGGTTTATCATCTCGGATATAAAAAAAATCACTAGGACTATCACAAGTGAAAGTAGAACTAGGATCATCAAATGCATAGCTATAAGATCTAGGACTAGCAGCCTTAAACATCTCTGAATACACACTTGGTTTGCAAACACTAGGGTTTGCAGATGTTCCACTACAACAATACTCCTTCCCACACCCCTTACAACTACTCCTACACCTTTGACCTTCCCCTTCCCCAACCTTCAGCTCCGTCGAACACCGGTTGTTTAAATCCACTATGCAACCCATCGCCTCACACTCCCCATTCGCCGCCACAACCATCACCGGAATGTTGTACCCGTCGATGAGGTTAACGTCATAGAAGTCCTTTGAGGATGATGGACCGGCGAGGGTGAACTAGACTGGGGTTAAGGAAGGTGTAGCGCAAGCATCGGAACACTCGATTTGGCCGGATCCGCAATCACAGAGGCGCAGGTGAGGTGGTTAAAAGGGGGGAGGGTTGTGAAGCTTGTGTGAGACTATAAGCGGCCAGACTAGCTAGTTGGAGCTTGAATGGCGAGGGAGGCGTGAGAGGGGAGGGTGAAGCCGATGGTAGTGAATGGGGCAAAGCCAGAGTTGGAGAGGGTTGCTGGCTAAGCTGTGTTTGGTCACTTATTTGTGAATATGAAGATGGTGATGTTCATTGTCAACAAGAACAACAACAAAGAATAAATGAGTGAGTGAATGAATGAATGAATGAGGGAATGGGATTAGAATGGAGTTTTAATGTAGATATATACCTTTGAAGGTGAAGAAAGAGGAGAAAGAGGAAAAAGAAGTAGGGGAGGAGAATGAAGGAGAAGAGAGAGAAGGCCATTGATGATGCTTGGGGGGAAGAGGAAGTGGAGGTGGAAGGGGGAGGAGAGATGTGGGAGTGTGATTATAAAAGGTGTGTTTTTTGGTTAAATGTTATTAATTTGTACATATAACTGAGGTTATTAGACAACTCATACGAACATATGATTTTTTAATGTAAAATGCTGACTTTGCCCTTGCCACGTAAGCAAGTGCTAATGGTCATGACGGATTTTCCTATTTTTGCCACGCAAAGAAACCACAGGGTAATAATGTAAATGAAATTTTTTTCGTTTTTGTCCCTCTTTTGCAAAACCCGACAACCACAAGGTTTATTTTTTAAATTTTCCCAAAATTATAACCAAAAGCCCTAAATAAGTTTTATTTGGGCTATACTTGAACACTAAACTGAAAAAACTCAAAGAAGAATTCATGGTAAATGACCTATAATATTTGTAATGCATGTATGTTACAAATATGCTAAAGATGCTATATACAATTGAAAATAAAAAATTATAATGTATGATGAAATAAAATAAAAATTCTCACCCAATTTTTTACAACATACACATCATATATAAAATAAAAATTTACACAAAATATTTTTCCTAATAAGTCATGATATAATGTATGATGAAACAACAATATTAAGGTAAAAGTTAAGCAATACAAATAGCATAAAATTTAAAACTAAATTAAAATTGCAAATCCATTAATAAAATTTATAATGCAAAACCAGCACGATAATTTCATGTTTCCATCAATTGTTTTCTTCTTTCTTCAAATCATTTAGATTGAGAATCTGATTCCACTACCACTTGACATGATAACTCCTCCTTCAATAATAAATAAAATTGTAAAGATTAAAATAAGATTATATGAAAAACAAATTTACCTCATCATTCTCATCCTCCTCTTCATCAAATGTAAAACAAATAGGTTGAATTATTGAACAAAAACATGAATCTTCAAAAATAAATAAATACATAAATAAACAAGCAAATTTTTCATAAATAACATTAACTTAATAGAAAGAAATTCAAGTAATAATGCTAATAATACCTTTCAACCAATCTTTTGTGCACATTAACGCTTCTATTGTGTTTGGGTGAAGTCTACTATGATGCGGATTTATGAATCTCCCATTCATACTAAAAGCCGATTCCAAAGCCATAGTAGACACATGAATTGCCAAAATGTCTCTTGCAATTAATTGCAAAGTAGGATACTTCAAAGCATTTTTCCACCAACTCAAATTATCAGAATCAACTTTTATTGGCAACATAGACTCTTCCAAATAATTATCCAACTTTGACTTCACATTCTCCATTTGACACCTACGAGAAGCAAAAAACAATTGATAATTATTGATAAATTCCTCATCATCATCACATTGGCAAATAGTTTTGAAAATTATCCACAAAACCACTAGATTCATTCAATTTTGTTTTTAAGAATATTCCCCCACCAAATCATAACAAAGAGTTCGAATTTTTTAAATTCCAACTTTTGCTTTATCCTGACCATAAACAATGGGAAATTACCAAGGTTCTCAGACCCGGCCCGGGCATCGACTCGGAAAAAGTTAGGGGTCAGGGGTCGAAGGGTTCAACCGGGTTGAAGCGGGGTCAACAATTTTTATTAAAAATAATATAAATTTTAGTTATATATAATTAAAAAAATAAAATATTAAAGAATAAAAATAAAAAAATAAAATAAAAACATGACTTTTCAAATTTTAAACAAGTATTTTACATAAATAAATATTGAAGTACACCACATTAAAAATGTGAAATACACCAAATAATATAAAAATAAACTAGTACAAAATTAATTGAAAAACATAAAAAGATTTAACGAGGAAATAAACAACTAAGAAATGCATAAAAAAGAAGCATAAAAATATTCCCTTGGTCTCTTCCTTTCTTAGTTTTACAATTTTACATTTTAGGTGCAGACCTGGGATGATGATCCAGCCTGGTCATCGGGTCGCTGGTCCGATCGGTCGGGTTGCCTGTTCAATTCCGGTTTTATTAAAATCCAGTTTTATATATTGGACTGGACCTGTTTTTAAGACCAGATTCGGGTCAACCCGATCCGACCGGCCGGTCCAGTCTGGGTCTGAAAACATTGGAAAATACATCTCCAATAACATCAACTTGAATCTGGTCTCCAAAACAATTGTTATACCCATAAACCATGAATTTTGTTCCAATATTTTTCAAATTTTGACTTCATTCGCAATGCATTGATTCAATATAGTCAATCCCACAACTAACCCATTTTGCCAAAGCAATGCTAATCTGAAAAATCTTTGGAAAATATAGGTTAGTTGTAGGATACTTGGTGCCTGAAAACAACTCAGTCACACTTTGAAACATCTTCAATTTATCGCAAATCTCCTTAGCCTTTTCCATTCTTCATTTGGTGGATAACATTTATAAAGAGTTTCTCGTTGTTTCAAGCCTTTGAAAGCATCCTTATAGCCAATGGCAATATTATGCATAAAAAAAAAAATTTGAATTCCACCTGGTCTTACAATCTAAAACCAATTTTTTTTAATGAAATTCATTTTTAATTGACGCATAGTTTCTTCAAACTTCTCAATTCTTTTGGGTGTAGCAACCCAAAATGGAACACTATCATGAACATTATCAATTGCATCATTAATCATATCTAAGACATCTTTAACGATCAAATTCAAAATGTGTGCACAACAACGCATATGCAAGAATTTTCCATTCATCCAAAGATTGCCACTTGACAATTTATTCCCAATCAAGCTCGCATGTAAATCATTTATAGAACAATTATCCAAAGTCAATGTAGATAACTTGTTATCTAGATTCCAATCCATCAAACAATTCACAAGTATTTCACACAAAACTGAAGAATTATGTGGCATGGCACATAGATGAACCTGTTTATGAATATTATTAAAAAATAATTAAATAATGCAAATAACAAAGAACCTATTATTTAAAAAATTTAATTGACAATGATTATACCTTATAATTTGGCTTCTCAAGATCCAATTATTATCTATGTAATGTGCAGTGACAGCCATGAATCCACGCCTTTGATTGTTGGAAGTCCACATATCCGTAGTTATTGCAAATCTACTCCGACTTTGATCAAACAACTTCATTGTTCTTGACTACTCATGCTAAAAAATCTTCATTATATCACTTCTTAATATAGTTCTAAAAATGGGTTTGAACAATAGTTTACCAGAACTAAGAAAATCTTGAAATCCAACATGCTCCACCATTTTTAGAGGATACTCATGCATGATGATCATTGTAGCCATCTTCTTCCTCGCAGCTTCTTGATCATAAACACAATTTCCAAGTGACCGCTTGCCACTAGCCTCGACATTAGATTTCAACAATGCTTGCCTTATGTCTTGTCCTTTCCTTTGTGCACATATAGCGTAGTGATCATGTAAATGTTTTGTCCCATTTTTTGTTGTCTTCTCCAAGTATTTTCCCACAATAATTGCATATTGCCTTCCACTTGTCATCAATCTTTTGTCTCTTGTAGTGATTCCATACTTCTAATTTTAACCCTCGTTTGTCATTCAACATTAATTCTTCATTTTGGCATGTAGAAGATATTGATGATCCAGCTATAGTCAAGGCATCTTCTTATGTTGTCGATTGTGTAGCACTTTGCATTGGTGAGTCATTATTTTGTGTAGATTAAGTAGCATTGTCGGCCAGTTTTTACCTATCAATTCAAACGAATAGCATATAAATAAATAACTACATCATTCATACATGCATATAGATCTATTCACAATAATTTGGATTACCTGAAGCATAAACAAATGATTTATCAATGCAACATTGATTGGAAATGAAACGACGCACACTTATTTTTCGATGTATAGCCATCACAAACACTGATTTAATTATTTGATTGCATGCTATAATAAAATTATATGTTTTAACATTTATTGCACCTGTATCCAATCCTATGTACTTCAGAACATGCACTCTATTCTATTAAGCATGTATGTGTAGGAATTAGCAACCAATTTGAGCACATATTCTAGACCTTAATTCAATTTAAGCCATGCAAATAAACATGCATACATGTACATATGTTTAGAAGAATTTAAGTGCATCATTCTTGATGCTCCAAAATTCATCATTAGAAGCATGTATGCCTACGACCACATTAACTAACGTGTTGTGGTACTCTGTTGCTAATTAGAAGCATATGACTTTATACTAAATTGGAAAGCTAATTAGAAGCATACCCCAAAAAAAAATCTCTGAAAAAATTTAAACAAAAGCATAACAGTTGACATCCATTCAAATCCCATTAAGAATACCTTCAAAGACCCAATCAATACCAAGAATCATCAATCCAGTAGAGTTCAACAATAAAATCATCATACAAGTGTGCTTTGAAGGCAAATCTGGAGGAGAATGGATCAATGGAAGCGGTTGATTGGGCTCTTGTTAATCCCTCGAACTCCTCTTTCCAAAAACAACAAAGAAGATTGCTTGCTGGGTCACGGCCAAGAAAATCGTCCTTGGCAAAGAAGATGGCGGTCTAATGTTTTAGACAAGAAGAAAAGGGAGAGAAGCTAGAAATGGGATCATGGGAGTGAGAGGAGATGACCCTAGGGATTTGCAAAAAAGGTGACGATGATGAGTTTAGAGAATAGAGATTGGGGGTTTCATTTGTTTTTTTTAAAGGTGTTTTAGGTTACATAAATAATTTAACCCTATTTTAATCCTTATAACTATTTATTTATCATATTGTTGTTTATATTATTAATCTATATTTATAATAATAATTAAAATTATATAATTTGAACAAAATGGAAATGTCTAAGTAAATTATTAATATTATAGGTTACAATTAAATTAAGTATGCATAATAATTATAAATATCATAATTATAATAAATTTATTTATTTATTTTTAACTAATTTCAATTAAAAATATTTTAATAATAATTAAAATCAAATATTTATTGGCCAAAAAGAAAAACACATTCATTTTTTTTGTAATGCTAATAGTCAATATTAATGTTTTAAAAAAATTATTTTAATACATAATTGTTTATCTTGGTTTTTTGTTTTAAATTTTTTCATATAAGTACTATTCATATTTTATATAGTTTCAAATTTTATAAATCCCATGTGAGATTTTGAATAGAAGTGCTAGTAATACTCTTATTCGTTTGCAAATTACGTAATTTTCATAAGTTTGTAAATTAATTAATTAAATTTATATATCCAATTAATTTTTATTAGTATCTTATTTTCCATGATGATGTACTGATAATTTATAGAATAAATTATTATGATATTATTTTTTATATTTTTTTTATAATTTTTATTTTTTTAATTTAAATATAATTCTTAATATAAATCTCAAATTCAATTTTGATAATAATTATGCTCTACCAAATATAAATATAAACTAATATGTTCCTTCACTTTAGGTTAAATTGTTAAACATATTTATCAAAGAATTAAACATTAATTGAAAATAGTTACAAAAGAATTTCTACGTTTAAAAAGATTATATATTTTAAAAAACACAAAAATACTACAAAAATATCTTCCACGTCTTACAACATTTGTGGTCAAAGACTCAAAATGTCATACTTAAGTGTAGTGGCTTAGGTGTGTAACTAACATTTACATTTAATCTTTTATAAAAAAAAAATAATATTTATTATTAAATCAAGAATATATATATATATATATATATATAACATCATTTCAAATTTCTTTTTACAACTATATTTAAACTCAATTGTTTTAAATTAAATTTCTATTAAATATGAAAGTTATATTTACTAAATTGTTATTAATAACTACAAAAAATATTAAAAAAATAAATATTTGTTGATTTTATATATAATAATATTATATTCATGTTGCAATGTTTTTTTAATAAATACAATAAAAATATATAATATATTTTTCTTGGTTGGGGAATCCCCGGGGGAGTGGGGTGGGGAAAGAATTCCCCTCCCCGCCCCGCCCCGTGGTAGGGGAAGGGGATGTTTCTGGGAATCCCCGCCCCATCGGATAGGGTCCCCGCGGGGAGCGGAGATTCCCCGCCCCACTTGTACCCTTATTCCTCGTTAGAAAGTTGTATGGTTAAGAGTTGCTCAACTTGTAGGCTTATCTTTCTTGATAAAGGTACCATGTCCTTATTTCCTTCCTCCAAGATGCACATGCTATTGGTAAAGAGAATAAGCATGCCTTTAATGCGATCCGTAAACTTCATGCTAAACACTATGGGATAATTATCTATAGTCACCTAGGCATACCTTTATGCCACAAGCAACACAAATGGTGGACCTCAATCTTGAGTTCACTGCTTGAGCAATCCTCACTCCATGGTATACATGATGCCCAAACATTTACCTTCCTTAACTTGAGGGAAATTGTTGGAAGCCTCAGTGTCTACTAATGCTTTTACTATGTGGATTCCCATCTTTACTTTCACATATAACCATTCTTTCTTCTTGGTCTTAGGCACTTCAATTTTGGCTTTGATGCATTGACTATTTGTAAGGAGCCCATTTTTGTCTCCTCATGTAGCCATTGATGTTCCTTAGTTTCTTCAACTATAGCTGAGAGCTTAACCTTTAATTGATATTCCCTCGCCTGTGTAGACCATTACAGAAGAACCATCCAAAAAGAGCCTCTCTCCACCGCTGTCATCCTTGGTGCTCTTGCCTTTCTTGGACTTGGCATGTTTATGGAAACTTTTTTTTGCCTAGATGGTCATCTCCTTTACTCTTTTCTTTACTATCCTTGTCTTTATGAAACTTAGTTTTCTCAAGATTGTTGAACTAAATTAAGGACTTGGCAATGAAAATAATAATAGTAAGGTCTTAGGCAATATACCATTGAATCTCCATCTCTACCCGATTATGTAATCCATCCTTAAAGGCAAAGAATGCTTTATTATCAGGCTAATTGGGAATCTCCAAGAGCACCTATGCGAATTCTTTTACATAGTCCCGAATGCTTCCTTTTTGTTGGAGGTTACTTAGCTTCGCCTTCACCTCTTCCTTAGCATCCTCGAGGTAGAACATTAAGCTCCCTTTTGAAATCATCCCATGTGTTGATGGTGCAAGTGCCCCCTCTCAATGTCATTATATCGCATTCTCCTCCTTACCATCACGGCATTCTCAAGTTAAAGGGTGGCATTGCTAATCTTCTTGGCCCTCTCCAGTACACTAAGTATCTTAAAGTATTAGTTCGAGCTCCAAAGGAAATTATTAACCTTATTCATATTCCTTGATCCAGCCTACATCTTGGCTTTGGAATGTCTACTTTCAAAGAAGAAGAAGAAACTACCATAACATTGCTTTCTTCTTGAGCAATTACAAAGGACTAACTTTTCTTTTACCTTTCTCAACTCAGCCATGGCCCTTACAAGCACCTTCATAAGGAATGTAATCTTAAGTTGAAGAGTCTCCTCTAGGGCCTTTATATAGACTTAACATTTTAAAGAGATAATGTTCAAGGCTCCTTGCATCTCCTCGCATAACTCCTCTAGCTAATTCTTAAGTTCTTCAATGCATTAGCCTACCTCCTTGAACTTGTCTTGCTCTTAGCCCACAACAAACTCCAATTTACCGAGCCTTACATAATTGTATGCCATATGGTACCTTGACCTCTCCTTTTTCTTCATGGAAATGCTTTCCCTCCTTAGCAACGTACGTAGTCTCACTTTATAATCTTGGCATCTTTGTTGGAGGAGGCTACGGACCCAAAGAGACTTATGTCTCTAATACCAACTATCACTAACTTTGTCTTTTACTAATGAACTATGCCACACTTGATTTACTTTGCTCCCAATGAAGGTAGTCTCTTCCTTGAATGCTAAGCAAGGCACTATCGTAGGCAAGTAAAAAGTTATAAGAATATGGGAGAACTTATAGTAAGTTTATATTACTTCAAGAAACTTTAGAAGTGTTATTTGAAATCTTTAAGGATATTTATAATCCTCTACCTCATTAATGTATGGTGAGAATTGATTTTGATCTAACGGCTCACAATGACTCTCTAGAACACTTTATACTACTATATGTATTACAAGAAAGTATCTTAAGTATTCATAAGAGCTTATAGACTTCCACCCAACTCTAAACTTGTGGAAAGAACTCTGTAGAATTCTAGAGTCTGAACCTCGGTTGTGGCCAAGAAATTGTGCATGGCATGACAATTGACAATAAAGTAATTATCTAAATGTCTAGAGATGGAATTCAATGACATTGTCAATATAGTAACAACACTAGTGTAATTAAGTGACCAAATTATAATTTTTCTACTGTGTTTAAAACTAATATAAATTTTCATATAGTGCTTAGGAATTATACTTACTATAAACATATATATATATACACTTTATCAATGTTGATTATGTGGGACTACTGGAACTATTGTCCATACTACAATTTATTACCTTTTCCAGAGCCTCCAAGTTAAACCATCCTTTATTTTTCATATTTTTTTTCTCTAAAAAGCTTATCAATTCAATTAAATATTAGTTTCTAAAGGAACAAATAAGAGAATTGATGAAATATTAGTAAGACTGTATTCTAGTATACTGCCATTAGGGACATTTTTATAAACTAGCATCTTCTAATTTGCAAATATGAGAACTATTGACTAATTTTTTTATGAATGATACACAAACTTTAAAGATTCAAATGCTTACTTTTTTCTTCATAGTAGCCAACCAAACTAACAATAAACACATAATTGAAGTATCCTATGAAGTCAGTGATTGGGTGTTTGTCAAGCCCCAACCATATCACTAACAATTAGTTTACTTGCTCAAGAATAGGAAGCTCAACATGAGGTATTTTGGCCCCCCTTTACGTAAATTTTAGCATTTAGTGATAAAAATGTCACATTCTCGCCACTCATAACAACGATTGTCACCCTTCTGTTGTCCCTCAATATATACATTTTTATCACTAAATGCTAAAATTTATGTGATGGCATATACAAACGTTACCATATAGCTATTTTTGTGACATTTATTTTTGACATAAAATAAATTTTAAAGTACCACAAAAAATCATGGATCATCACAAAACATGAGCTAAATGTTCAATTACTAATGAAGAAAATCATCTAGTCACACTAGGCAAATGATGTTTTTTTGATCACCCATTACTAAAAACATAACATCACTAGATGCCAGATGCCATGAATTTTCACACAATATGTGAGAAATGTTCAACTATTCATGACGGAAAGAGAACTGTCACACTAATAAGTGACGCAGTTTTTGTCTCCCATTATGTAGAAATAATGTCATTAGATATCCTACATCATCAGGAAATACGTGAAATGTCAATTATTCATCACAAAAACATGAACGCCACATGAATAGGTGGCATACATTTTTGTCATTGATTATTGGAAGATAATATCACGGAATATTTGTAAATGCTAAATTAATCGTGAGATTAATAAAATTGTCACGTGTATAGGTGACATTCATAGCTTCACTAAAAAATTATTACTGTTTAACATTTAGTGATGTTTTTTTAAATGAAAAGGTTACAAATAAGTTGCATGCTTATTGTTACTAAATGGTAAGAAAATTCTAATAATTAGTGACATATATAAATCATCAAATCGATTGGTGACTTGCTTATTGCCACAAATCACATATAAAAAATATAAATAAATGGTGATGATAATTAGATGTCACAATTATTATGTGAATTTTTTTCTGATCTATTTTCCATTTATCATGAATATTTTAATATCAATTTTTTATCAAATTATTTATTAAAATATATAATATCTTATGTCATAACATAAAGCAAAGCATAATAAAATGAAGTCAATAACATTTAATAAAATATTCCAAACTTAGAATCTCAAACATAAAGCTACTAACTGAAAGATTAACCATAAAAATTATAAAGTATCCTCACATCTTAATAAATTTAAAATCCTTCAAATAAAAAAAAGGCCTAGCTCATTAATATATGTTTTAACTTATTCGCTAGCTTTGAACCTAATTCTTTTGATAATAATGATTCAGTTAATGGAGAACTAGACTCACAAGAAACTTCAATAAACATTCAATAAAAATAAATAAATAATTGATAAAAATTTAAAGAAATGAAATGGAAAGTAGATTTAAAAAGAAAATAACATTGCAAGGTAAAATAAAACTAAAACATACTATTACCAGAAGAATGTAGCATAGGCACTTGCATTCGATAACCAACCTTAGCTTGGGTCAATATTTGCATGTGATCTTGGACTAGTTCAAAGTTCAACTTATATTGCTTAAGCTTATGTTTAGTCTTCTTAAGCTTTTCTAATAATTTGGAAATTGTTGGATTTATGGTTTTCTTATCAAGCTTAGGCTCATATCCAAGCCCTTTCATGTAGCTTGCCTAGTTCCAAGCACTTCATCTACTATAGAGTTAATGGTCCTGCGTTCTAATCCTTCTTCAAAAAACTCTAATAGAAACTCCTGCATTCTTTCTTATAAATTAAAAAAAAAAAATCAAGTTTATTGGAATATAAGAAAAATGTTAATAGCAATATTAGTTGGAAAACTTTACATAATATGCTTGAGCCTTAGGATTTAGCCATCCTTCCACCTCTGAATAATGAGTCTTTTTGAAGAATTCCATCCTATTATGCTCTTCTTCATCATTGAATTACAAAATTGTCATTTCAGCAAAACATATCATATAAAATGAAATTAAAATATCTTATATATAAAGCTTAGAATTTATAGGAATGTAAATCAATCTTTACCATGCATGGCATAACGACTAGCAACAAATGCCTTCAACCCTTGATCATGTGGAAACTTGACTTTATATAGGCATGTTTTATTTTTTCTCACACCTTACCTTCATTAAAAAAAGTCCAACATTGATATCGCATAATATATACATATAATTTTCATTTATTCGAAAATCAGTTGTCTCACAAGCAATAAGAAAGTATACCTTGTATTTAGGATTGCTAAACATAACACACAGTGCTTCCCTATTTTCTTGAGTCAAATTGAACCTAGGTGTTTGCTTTTGGCATTCCTCTTGATCACTTGGAAGTGACTTTTAGTACAAATGAAGCTTATACCGTTGGTTTCTAGATAGCTTTGACAAAATTGACATCACAAAGCTTTGGATGTATTCATCATCTAAGTCAACCTCAAACTTACTCTAAGAAAAAATAAAATAAAATAATTGTTGGTTAAATATATGTAAACAAACTTTATATAACTTTGAATTTAATACTTTACTCATACCTTAAGTCTCTCCATGCCATGAATCTTATCATCTTTAGTCATACCTCTCCATTTTGTTGGAACTAGGATAAATTGTCAAGAAAATCACTCCAATTTCAGAAGACAATTTTGCCTATTGAACTTCACAAAATTGTTTTCCTTTACCTTTTGGAATATCTATCACCGTTTTATTGTTTCCTTTGATATATTTTTCTAGTCCAAGCCTTTAGTCTAGCCTCATACCCTTTCAGGAGGAATAGAGGTTGTTGCATCTATTTCAACAAAAAATAACAAAGAAGAAAATTATACATAGATAGTTTTAAATAAAATTATATTTTAAGCCAGAAAAGAAAAAAATGAAACAACCATGAATGACGACATCTTAATTCAAAACAATATAAAGCATCAATTTGAATGCTAGCAATGAATATATAATATTAAAATATTACAATCAAATATAGCCTTCATACCATTTGAATTGATATTTATTGAATCTTGATGAACTTGAAGGATTGGCTCAGTTAGCAAATTTTGTTCCGAGACGGTTGAGGGTTGTCCTGATTGCTCATTACTTTGAGTTTGCTATCTAATTCTTTTTTAAATTCTAAATCTTGTCTCGGCTGCAGTCCTTAATATTAGTAAGAAATTTACAATATAAATCAAATATAATTAAATAGAAGAATATAACATTAAAAAAATAAATTATAATAAATGTGTGGACCGAAAGGTAGTTAAATTGATACTAAAATTGAAAGAAAGAAAATAATTTTGAGTTTCTAAAGACATCTTGTCTAATGGCCTTATTATTTTATTATAATATAATTCAATTATTGAAAATGTTGACAATATGTTACAAAAAAGACAAATGTTGATCTATTAATGAGAAGGGTAAAAAGATTCTAATAAAATTTATTAAAAAATAAAAAAAAACTGAGAAGGGAACAAATTCAATATAATAACAAGACAGAATTGTTCATATTGAATGCCACATAACAATTTTTGGGTTAATCATTAACACAAAACTAATTATTTTATTTTATAATTACACTCAAATAACTAATTCAATAAAATAATAAAATAATCTGATATCCAAATAAAGAAGCTTTTAGTCTCGATTCAATAATATAATAAAGCAAATATGATTAAAAATTTAAAATTGATTTCACTTAAAACACTTAACAAATGCTTTTCCAAATCAAAATGATATAAATATTTTATACATACCTTGTCTTCTTGGTGTGAAGAAGCCTAGTAGCTGTCTTAGGAGAAACTTTATATATTACTCCCACTCAAATAGGCAACCAAGAAGATGAACAATGGAGAAAAGAGGCTTTTTTTTAGTGAGTTGTGAGAAGCTTTGGTGAAATTTGGAGGAGGTTAGATGCCTCCTTATTGGCACAAATTTTTAGAGGTAATTTTTGGTGGGAGTAAGGAAAATAGTAAAACTAAAGACTCCTTTGGTGAAAGTTTGAGGAGTACGAGAGACAAATATTAGTTAATACAAATTTTTAGGATTTTAATTCTACAAAATTTTAGCATTCACTTTTGGCAAGAATGGAGAAAATATGCACTTTAGTGGGGGTAAAAAAATTAATGTTTTTATATTTCCACATTGGTAGCAAAACCACATGTTAATCAATCTTTTTGTACATTGACAACATCTAAACTAATGAAAGTTCACGTAGACCAATACTTTCATAGTATATTTCATGGTGATCCTTATTAATTATTATAATTCTCTTATTTTTTTTTATCAACATTTCAATTTAGACAGTAATATGATGTTGGATATAAAATGTTAATGACTAATATATGCTTATCTCAATACACGTTAGTTTGTCTTTCTGTTTATCATGTATCTTTTGAACAACATAAATAAAAGTATATGTTAAATGAAAATTATTATTGTTTACGTAGAAATTAAAGAATCAGTGCTGGTGTCGTTTCCATTATTTAATTCATAGTGTTTATATAATTTACTATAATATAACAGCAGTTCATTACCTTCTACATTTGCTTTCATGTTCACATTATATATAACATTATAAGATAGCAGTGCTAGACAAAAATTATAATCGACCATCTTCACATGGAGCAACTAATCAACCTTGTCCTCTGTTTTTTGAGCAAGCATCTTAGTACAAATCAAATAATGCACACACGCCAGTGCCGACACACACACATGTATATATATATATATACATATATATATACACATACCAACACATGCTATTGTATAAGAAGATTAAGAGATTGATTGATTGAATGATTTATTTATTTATTTATTTATTTATTTATTAGACAAAGGAGCTTTAACAACTAAGTATAACATGATCAAAACTAGTCAGGAACAAAGAACTTAGAACCTTAGACCAACACTTAACAACCCCAAAAAGCCAATTTCACCTCCATATTCAACATTCTAATAGGCTAAGCTATCAACCACAACATTACTATCTCTAGGAATAGCCTCCATATTCAGCAAGGTGGCTCGATGCATCAAGGATTTCATCTCCTGTATAGTTTATGAAACTTGCCAAGTGACTCGGACATCGTCCTTCCTTAGAAAATTAACCATACCAGTACAATCTGTGTACATAGAATCTAGTCATAAATTCCTTCAGCAGCATAGCTCCAACTAGACATGGCCACGGTTCAGGAACCGCCGGTTACGGTTCCTGAACCGCCGGTTCCGGTTCAAGGAAACCTTGAACCGGAACCGAACCGCCTAGGCAAGGTTCGGTTCGGTTCGGTTCCGGTTCGGTTTCGGTTCCGGTTCTGGCGATTTGGTTCAACGGTTCCGGTTTGACGGTTCATACGGTTCGGTTTTTTTTTTAACTAAATACTTCAATAATTCAAATTAATTAACACAAAAATACAAGAATTAATTTAATACTAATATAAGCCCTTTGCAATCATAGATTTAACTAAGCACTTTGCATTTAATGATAGTAGGTTAAGTTAGTAGGTATACGGTATACCCAAGGTTTCAATGTTTTATTTATTTTGTTGTTATTATTTTTAATGTTCATGTATGTTATTTGTTTTTCTTTAGGAATTATTTTTATTTTTTTTCCTTTTTCTTTTTGATTTCTAGTATACTTATATAAGTTGCATAGTTTACAAATTGAAAATCTTGGGAGTTTTATTTATATATTGGAATATATATATATATATATATATATCTTTAAATGATCAACAAAATCAGGCAAATTGATATATATACACATATATATTCATGTTTATTTTATTTTATTTATTTATATATTTTTTTAATGATTCAAATGTTTTACATGAGAGCATTTTACTCAATATATTTTCATTTATATAAAATAAATACAATTTAATATGAACTACGTTAATTTTGTAAGTTTCAAAAAGGAAGATATATAAAGTCTAGTCTTTGTTTTTTATATTAAATTATAAAAATAATATGGAAATCTACTAAAGAATTAAATATTTAAGTACTTCTCATTAATTAAATTGTTTTAATAAATCCATATTTAATTTGTAACTAATAATTTGTGGCATAATCAATTAATTATAACTTATCCTCTTGCATGAGTAACAAAGTTTCGCATGGCACAGTACATATAAGTTAGACGAATGTCACAAATCAGACCTAATCGGCTAATCAAGTATTCGAAATCAGACCTAATCAATAATCAATTTGGTTAATATCTTTAATTAATTATTTAAAATATCTTTAAACATGCAATTACTTAATTAATTACTAATTAATGATATTAACAAAATAAAAACCTAATCATAAATGACGTTATTTATATAGTATGACATTATTCATATTATATTTATATAATATAATATGAACTTTTGTTTTGAACCTTTGGTTGAACCGTATGTGGAACCGCCGGTTGAACCGCATATGGAACCGCCAGTTGAACCGCCGGTTCCACGGTTTTTAAATTTTGAAACCGGAACCGAACCTTATATGAAGGTTCCGGTTCCGGTTTTAGGACGGTTACGGTTTTTCCGCTTTTTGTTCCGGTTTTTGGCGGTTCGGTTCCGGTTCGGTTTCACGGTTTCGGTTCAAAATGGCCACGTCTAGCTCCAACCATACTTACGTTGAAGCCATTTTCTAGAACACAAAATGAAAAAGCAAATTAAAAATATTAATATATGGTTTAACAATATTAATATATTCTTAAGTACCTCAAGTTACTCAAAGATTGGCTCCATTACATACTCACATCACAAATAACCATCTTGAAGCATTGGAAATTCACACATCACCTACTAATTCTTCATTTCTTATATATAGCCCCAATGTTATATCAAGATAGTCCCTAGAAATAGAACATAAATTGAAAAACTATTGAAATGGCCCTAAATTAAGGAATCAAAACAAAATACACAAATTAGTGAGCAAAACTTAGAAAATAGATTGCTCATGATTTCTGCACTTAATAAACAAGAAAAAAAAAAAAATTTCATTTAAAGCTAATTATGATTGAATTCACAAAATATTCTTTTGCAGCTAGTTCTATAAAAAATAAAAAAACATATCAAAAATCAAGATATTGAGCAATAGGACTAGGAACTTTTTACATTGATGCTTTTAACAATATTAATGATCCAATAGCAATTACAAAATAGGATCTAAATCACTACTATCATCCTCATTACCCTGAAATTCCTCCTCATCAATGTCTTCATCAATGTCTTCCATATATGCACCTTCATTTGTCTTCTCATCTCTATTAATAGATTCAGAATCAATGACTTCTACAACAATATCTTCCTTAGTTAATGGTTCTTATCCATTAGCCTCAATCTAGACAGTCCTACCAAACATAAATTTCAATGTCTTGATCAATGTTAGTATCCACATTAAATATTTTTTTCATTTTCCTTTCCTTGCATCTTTGAAACATCATACAAATGCCCATGGAAAAATTTTCGTACCATTTTCAATCTCTTACAAACTTGGTGTCATCCAAATAAAAATTTGTTTTGTTTGAATTGCCAAAATAAAAGAGACATTCTCATACCAAAATCAATTAACCATGATGTTGTTTAAATCATGACCATCTTTATGAATTTTTCTCTTACCACCAAGGTCAAACCATCGACACATTAATATAACAACCTTACAATATTTAATGTAACCTAATTGAATAATATTAGTCAGAACATTGTAAAAGTCAATTTCATCCTCTTCATCATTCTCTACAACATCTACACTTCTGTTTTGACTTCTCAAATGGAATTCATGTTCCTTGTTGTGAACCTAACCTCATTAACAATGCAACCAGTTTTATTTTCTAAAATGTGAATCTGGACCACAAGCTAGTAGTGCGAAAAACACATCAGAAACTTGTGATTTCACATTGAGGTAATCCACAATTTAAAAGGAACATAACAATGTAAATTAGGAAAAAAAAATTCTTTATTATAGTCACTGTTTCAAAATTAATATTTACTTACATATGCTTTAAACCACAAGGGAAGTTATTCTTTTAGCCTTTCTTCATTAGAAAATGCACTTTGTAACTGAAGCTCCATATTATGTTTCCTACAATGAATGTAAAACTAATTAAACTCTACCCAAACCTAAGGTCAACGGTGACTAACCCTTACACTATGCCCCAGTAGAAAGGGATACTCTCGATGCCTCACACTGTATAGGGTTGCTTGAAGCTCTAGGGATTCTAAGTGATAAACCCTATTCCCTAATATAGATCTAACCCTTTGGTCCAGACGAAAGATCCCTAGTCATGATGAAACCCCAGTACTAAGGATTACTTAAACATTTCACTCAGTTGCTTGCGCAACTAAGCACCAGTGGAGTTTGTCTCTTAGCACTTCACTCTACCGTGACCACAAAGAACTCTTTGAATGTGGAGGTAGGATAAATCACATCGGAAGAGAAAGGGGGCATCCTACTACCTCTCGACTCACTCTCTCAACCCCCTTCAACCTAGATTTGTCTAATCCTAATGAAGTGTCACTCATTCACAAGGATTGCCAAGATAGATTCTCAACCTTAGTGTCACTCTAAGGGAAAATCAATTCAACAAGCATTCATAGCTGAAACTCAATTAAAACAACAATTAAAGAAACATAATAAGAGTCAATGAAACAAAAATCATCCTAGGCTTTATAAGTCCAAGCACCCACTAGGGGTTTAGCTCTCCATGGAAAAATACACAATCAACAATGAAATCAAAAATAAAGGCAAGCGGTCCAAAGATAAACCCACCTTGTAGTCCGTATCAATGGTCTTACAGAGCCGCCTCATCTTCTCCAAAGGTTCCCTTGTCAAACCTAGGGCACACATCGCCGAATCGATGCCGACGAAAGCTTCCCCAATAGTTCTCCTCCAAAAGAACTCGATGTTGAATGGGGTAGAACCACTCCTAAGACCAAGAAAAAGCCTCTCCAAACCTTAGTCGCGCTTTTCCCAGAAGATGGTAAAAGATAGGAAGAAGATCCCCAAATAAAACTCTCAAAACAATATTTATAGGACTGGAATCGAGCATCCACACGCCCCCACATGGCCATGTGGATTTCTAGAATCTCTTCTCCTGTGCGCTGTGAACAGTAACTGCTACAGTGTTTTGCTGTAGTAACTGCTACAATACTTCGCCGGAATGCTCCCGAATTCACTCTTTTCATCGAGGCCGCATGATTGGGCATACATCCGTGCGGTAGATCACGTCGCGTCTTCAATGAAACCACATTGACAAAGCTCTTGATAATGTTGCACAAGTCAGAACATATGAGTGTGACTACCTTTGTGCCCCTCCACTTTGTGTATTCACTTGAGTACAATCGAGGTTGGGGCACACCCACATGTCTTTGAGCATAACTTGTGTCTTCACCTTTGTTTGATCGAAGAACTTTATCAATAATCACATCCGAGATCTACTTTTGCTTTCTTTCTTTCAAACTTGTCTCCACAACCCTAAATGCACAAAAGAACACAAATACACACGAATAAGCTATAAAAATCTGATAAAAGTAATGTTCAATGTAAGAAAAGTATACTTTGTAATACTTATACACAAGTACTTATCAAGTAAATATGGTTTAGCTTCATCACAATTATTCAGAATATACCACGGAATCATTTTAAACTCATGAACTTATAAGATCTCAAATTTTGAAGCACCAAAGGGATGATCAGTTGTTGAAAAATAAATAATTCTCGATGATTCATGGTCTTCACTTCATCATAGTTGCTCTCTTCTTGATTAAATTTATTTTTAATCCCAAAGGGATGCATAGAAAAAAAATGTTAAGCATTCAATATAAATATATGAATATGCAATGCATTTTTTGGACAAGCTTTATTTCACACATATTTTGTTAGCTTAAAACCTGTCATTAAACAAATATAATATTATTACACTTAAAGTGCTATTTCAAATCTAAACATTAATTTAAAATTATAAATTTTGCTTTTCTATGGGGATACATCCATCTTTAAGTACAGGCCCTCCAAGCATGGCTTCATGTGGCCAGTGTAGGGCCAAGGACAACATCACATCAAAAAAGGCAGGTGGGAAATTTTTCTCAAGCTTGCACAGAATGATGACAATATCAGCTTCTAAATCCTCTAAATCTTTTTTTATCAATGTCTTACAGTACAATAGCCTAAAGAAGTTGCCTAATTCATCTAACGCTTGAAAGACTTCTTTCGATGCAAAATTTTGAATAGCAACTGGAAATAGTCTCTATAAAAGAACATGGCAATCATGACTCTTCAATCATGAAAGCTTACCATCATTGGCATTTTTCACATCATGAGATATTTGATGCATGGCCATTTAGAAACTTCACTAATCTTAAAAACCCACATAACTTCTTTTTCTCATACTTTGATAATGTGCAGCATGCATGAGACATCAAGTAAGAGCTATTAGATGGCTTTTCAAATGCAACTCTTTCCTTATATTCAAGTCTTCTAAATCAAACCTTACAGTTATCATATCCTTTGTCTTTCCTTTTATGTTCAACAAGGAACCAAGAGCATTCTCACATATATTTTTCATAATATGCATGACATCAATATTATGTCATAACATCAATATCTTCCAATTAGACAACTCAAACAAAATACACCTTTTAGTCCAATTCAACTCTTCTACTGTTATTTTTCTCTTCTTGTTATTCAGATTCTATCCAAATTAAATATCCTTGACAACCTATCAATGTTCAAACAAGTCTGCCCCATATAACTTCTTAGGCTTTGTCCTATTTTCTTGATTACTATAAAATAATTTGCTTCTTCACCAAGCATGTTCTTTAGGTTAAAAACAATATGATGATACAAATAATAAATCTTATTTCGTAACCTTCTATCAGTTGCAAACTTGACACCCAAAATATCCTTTTGTACTCTAACCAGATTGTTTATATAAATAATGTAACACATGTCCTAATAGAACCCAAATCCTAAGTTAATTAAAATTTAAATCATGGATATATTTAAAATTAAAATTTGAATGTCCTAATCTTGATTGATTTTGGACTCTCTTCAAAATAAATTATTCGGTTGTCTTGAACTAGAATACAAATCCTGAGGCAAATAAAAAAATAATAAAAAAAATTAATTAATGACAAAAATATCCTCAAAAGCATATCTCGAGGCATAAATGCAAATTATGAGATTGCCCTTGAGAGTACATATCTCGAGGCAATCTCAAATTTTAGGATAACCCAAATACACATCCCGAGACAATTCTAAATTTTATATGGCTTAAGAGCATATCTCGAGGCAACTTGAGAAGTGTAAATCCTGAAACACCTGAATACACATCCCGAGGCGAATAAGAGATTTAAAATTTCAAATTTGAAAAAAATAATAATAAAAATAAATAAATAAATAAATTTTTAAAAAATAATAATAACTAAATAAAAATTTTAAAATTTTTTAATCCTATCCTTAGTTGTGATCTTGTGGGGAAATAAATAAATAAATAAATTTTTTAAAAAAAAATCTTAATTCAATCCTATCCTTAGTTGTGATCTCGCGGGGAGAGGTTGGAATGATAAGGATGAGAGAGGTTTTTAAATAGAAAGAAGGACTGAAGGAAAAGGGAGGAGGAGATTTGAAAAGAAAAATTCGAAAAAAATTAAGAGAGAAAAAGAGAAAGAAGCAAGGGAAAGAGAGAAGAAAAGCAAAGAAAAAAAGAGGTCTTTTCTCCTTTTATATTTTACATAATAAATATATATACAATTGTTTCTGTCGCCGTGTTCATCATTGATGCCACCATTGTGATTGAACGGCTGAGATAATGCTGTCAATCATGCCGGATGTCGATCATCGCCGCCACCTGCTCATCGCCGTTGTTGCACTGTTTCTGTCGCCGTGTTCATCGTTGACGCCGCAGGCGTGATTGAACGGCTGAGATAATGCCATCAATCATGCTGGATGTCGATCGTCGCCGCCACCTGCTAATCGTCGTTGTTGCACTATTTCTGTCGTTGTGTTCATCGTTGATGCCGTCGATGTGATTGAACGGCTGAGATGCCTCTATCACCCGCTGATCGCTGTAGTTATACTTTTTTTGTCGCATGCCATTTGATGCTCGCTGATGTCAGACTCGTAGTTGCGATTTTCCCCTTCCCACGGAAGCCCTCACCGAAGACGAGATTCGCGCAATGCTGCCAAGGCTCGAACGGGAGGTGGACCATGAAGGTGATCGACAACCTTCGTCGATTCATCGCTTGTAGCCTCTGCACTGGATCCCGAATGACGTCATCAGCACGTCTACAAGAAGCATCATCAACAAGCATCATCAAAGATAGGACCCAAGAACACTCTGGACAATACCCAGAGAACTAAGAAAACCAAGAAGAAGATGAAGACGAAGAGGAAAAGGAAGAAGACAGTCAATGACCCTTCTGCAACGTGTCATCATCGCTCTCGAGAAAGTTGAAAGAGAGGTCATGTACGTGAGGGCTAGCTACGAGCAAGTTGGCGGCTCTTGTGACTCAGTATCACCACAGCATGATAAGTTATTCTTTATGTTCTCGGCAGAGGAGAATTTGCAGGCAACTCATAAGATCTTCAACATGATGCTGATGATAATGATGATAATGCCAACGATAATAATGATGAGGATGCTTTGATGACAATGATGATGTTAATGATGATGCTTTTGATGATAATGTTGATGATGATGATGATGTTAATGATGATGCTCTGATGATAATGCTGCTGATGATGACGATGATGCTTTGATAACAATAATGATGGTGATGGCTCTTAAAAAAAATGTGCATGCAAATTCACAGGCATAAATATAAATATATATATATATATATATATAGTAAGAAAGCATGCATATGCTTGAGATGGAAAAGAAAGAAATTTTTTTAATAAAACTGGTCAAACTCTCTCAAAAGCTACATACATATTAATGCATTGCAAGTTCACGTGCATGAGATAAAAAGATTAGTGAGAAGCATGGATCCTCACGTGGAAAAAAAAATAAAAAATATAAAAAAATCAAATAATAATAAAAAAAGGGGTTCCACACTATGAAAAAGATAGATGTGCAAATCACCAAGTGATAAAAAATTAGGAAAAACCGTGCATGCCGATCACAGGGACATCCTTTTGTTGGTGGCCAGCTTGATAATATAACCTTAAAAATGCATGCGTACATGGCAAACAAATTAAAAAAAATTGAGAAAGCATGCATAATAATAATAATAGTAATAATAATAATAATAATAAGTAGAGAAGCATGCATATGGACATGGGGATAAAAGATACATATAAAAATAAAAAAATTGATGGAAAGCATGCTATAGTCTTGGGACATGCATTAAAATAATAATAATAATAATAATAAATAAATAAATAAATAAAAATATATAATAAAAGACATGGGCCCACCATGAAGAGTATACATGGACCAAGGAGCATGTTATGTATGCATATGGGTAAAAATAAATAAAAAAAAAAAGGGGCATGCATACGTTCATAAAAAAACAGGGCATGCCTGCGTGCATGAAATTAAAAATATATAAAATAAAAAAATAATAATAAAAATAAAAAAATAGTAATAAAAGGATGAGAAAGCATGCTCATGTGCATGAGATGAAAAATAACAAAATAAAAAATAAAAAAAATGAATGAAAGATGAAAATTAGAAACATGCAGATTCACGTGCATGTTTGTGCATGTTTAAAGAAGAAAGGGCCCCACGTGTCATACACATGGTTATATATATATATACTCAAATAAATAGAACCCACTATGATAATGATAAGTGTGGATTGAAATAAATAATAATAATAATAATGATAAAAATAAAAAATAATATTAATAATAATAAATCTGGAAATGATATGCAAGCAATGGGATAGCACACTGCTAATCTCAAAGCAACGACAATGATGCTTATCTCGAGATAGTGGTTAAATTTATCTCAAGGCAGCAATGAGATATACCACGTGATGATAAGGCACAGATGGTGGTGGCATATTCATTTCAAGACAGCGACCAAAATTATAAAAAAGGGGCAGCAATGAGATATACGTCTCAAAATGGCAATGAGGCACGCGAAGCAGTGGCAAGACACAGGCAGCAGCGGCAATGATATAAAATATATGTGTGTATATATATAAGCGATGTAATAAATATGTTTATATAATAAAATAACATGTTTTATAATTCGCAAATCTTTTTCCTTTAACTTGTACTTTTGCTCTTAATCGGAGGTTCCCAAAATACTATCTGGGGTAATTAATAATAGAGGTTTGCCTCTATTAGGAATGAAAGAACCCACAAAACAAATATGACATTTGTACTTCGATGTATCTTCTGGTGTTTTCTTCACATGATGCCAAATGCGTATTTTTGATCCTACATAGATAAACCCCCATAAGCTAGAAAGTCATTTATAGTCCATATCATTGCAGCATGCAACTGAAAATATCCTTTTTGTAAGCATCATAAGTGCGAACACCAAATTCCATAAATCTTTTAACTCATTTAGTAATTGTTTAAAATAGATGTTAATATCATTTCCGGAGAGTTTCTTCCAGAATAAGTAATGATATCATCACGAATGGCACTTTCATACATTTCCATGGTGGAAGATTATACAGCATAACCACAATAGGCCACAAGCTATAGGAAAAACTCATGATTCCAAAAGGGTAAGCCATCGGTAGCTAATCAAAGACGAACATTGTGTGGGCCTTGAGAAAACCATTCATGCTCCTTATCAAAAGCTTTCCATGCATCTCCATCAACTAGATGCCTTAGTATATCAATATCAATTCATTTTTTGTTATGTCATTGCATATCCTTAGCTATCTTCTTGGATATAAACAATCTCTTTAATCTTGGTTTTAAATTAAAACAACACAAGACTTTACAAGAAACTTTCTTGTTAGTAAACTTTCACTTTGATGTGCCACACACATAATAATATTGTCTATCTTTGAGTTCACGCACAAATAAAGCACAATCAACTTTACAAGCATCAATAGGTAAATAGTTAAGCCTAAGTCCATCAAAATTCTTGTAGCCTCCTAATATGATGAAGGGATTATACTAGTCTAAACAAAGCCTCCCTCAACAATTCCAATATCATATTCACTAACTTGTTGCTCATTTGTGCATACACCTTTGCATGTAGCAATTCACAATAAGAGTAAATGTAGGCATATTTATATTCCAGTAATAATCTACATTGTGCATAATTCAATAATTTACTAAATTTTTCAGTTTATTCCTCATTTGGATTATAACTAAAACCAAAACCATAGCCAATTTCATTTTCATCTATTCTAGGAAATATGTCTTCTAATATATCATGCATCCCATCATCCATTATCATCAAGACAATAATCTTGAAACTTAATAATCAAATTCTCACCATGATAAATCCACATGCTGTAGCTCTATGACATTCCTTTCCGCAAAAAATGATCTTTAACTTCCTCTTGACTTCTCATAAATACATT
The DNA here is from genome assembly GCF_009730915.1 of Dioscorea cayenensis subsp. rotundata. NCBI lineage: Eukaryota > Viridiplantae > Streptophyta > Magnoliopsida > Dioscoreales > Dioscoreaceae > Dioscorea > Dioscorea cayenensis. Next base: position 13,840,417 of record NC_052484.1, read on the forward strand.
CAAACAATCCCAACATGGACATCAAACTTTCAATAGTGCTCCAATATCGTCACACACAAATTTCATAAACAATGAATTTCTTGATGCTTACTTTTGAGAATATTTATTCTCCATCATCCAACTTTTATTCATATTAAATTTGTTTCTCCAATAAGTGGTACTTTTTTTATAAAGCTAAAGAACAAAAAGGCACAAGTGCAATAGCGTTAATAAGGTCATGTTTTACACTATTAATAAGTTCAAGTGCACCAATGACATTATAAATTCAATGATTCCACTTTCCCAAAAAGATAAAAGAATAAAATTATAGATACCAAAAGCAAGAAGAAATAAAATCAAAGATCCGAAGGTAAGAAAAGTGTACAATTGAGAGTCTAAATCTTCTCTATTTTTATTTGATAAACTACAATCTATCAATAACAACTAAACTAAAAGATTTATGAACTGAGTATCAAGGTTTTAGTACAACCTATATAATAAGATATAATTTCACATTTTGTTATACAATCAATGAATCACACAAACTACACAGGAAAAATGATGCTAACCATCCAACCAAGCTCATAGGAATCAAACAAACAAATCTCTTTTTCAAAAAAAGGCATGGAGGAGTCCTTTGCCTGAGAAAAGGAGCTCAATGGTGGTGTTATGGGCTTCTTCTCTGGAGAAAAGGAGCTCCAAGGCAACCTAGCAAAGTGATAGTGTTTAGGCTTAGGAGCTATTTTCTGTTGCAATTTTGCTTTTTAGTCTCTCAGATTACGCATATTCTTTAACAGGTGGAAGAAAATCTGTAATAAATTCATTAGCATTGTTAATCAAAAGCAATATCATAAATTTCAGCACAAATGTTCTCAGATAATTTTATAGCAACTTTTCTTCAGTCTCAATTTCCAACTAATAGGATTAATTTAACATTTAAATTACATAGCTCAAGCACCAATTTAGATTCTGATGCTCTTTACAAAATGAGAAGCTTATTAGAATTGAATAGGGTGACAATTAATTAAAATAGATAATAAGACATTGGTAGAATAGATCATATTTGCATTTTAGTTTGTTAAGTGGCATGGAAATAAGCATTTTTGCCTCTTAATTCTCATAAATACAGTTTGCTGAGATTGGAAGTAATTTAATCTCTAATTTTGATCAAGAAAATTAAAAATAAAGGTTGGCAATTGAGCTTCAATCAATAGGAGAGTAAGAATATTATTTATATATATCTCATTTATAGTGATTGTATCAATCACCTTTTGTTGCAACTTTTCAATGCAACAAAGATTTGTGATCATTCTTCTCATGATCCCATATTATTCAACCTTCCTATATCTTTCAATCTCTCTCTATTCTTAAGAGTGACCATTGGATACCTCATGTATAAGTCCAGTTGGATGGCCTTAACTCTGAAGATACCACATGAGAAGATCTCATTCAATTACAACAACAACATCCTCATTAAGACCTTAAGGACAAGATCCTTTTTGATGGCAGGGGTTATGTCATGTATCCTATTAAGGTGAATGCTAAGAATGCTACAATGATGAATACTGAGAATGTCTCACGGGTTGTAAGAGACCAATTGATAGAACCATCATTGAGTGGGGACCAGGATAGGAGTGAGCCTCATGGGTGCATGAGACATAGGAGTCAGAGAATCAAAAGGCCCAACAATTACTACAAAGAGTTTGTTATAATAGGCAAGCAAAGGAATAAAAGGGAAACAGAACCAAGGAATGAATGCATAGAAGAAAATAGTGAATTAGAGTAGTGAGTGCTCTAAAGTTGGTCGGAGAAGAAGAACTGAGTTCGCCAGAGGGTTGTTGAATCTTATCCAACTCCATCCACAATTCTTGCTCATTTATCTTACTGGATTTATTTCCTGTTTTTAGTTTCTTAATGTTTTTTAGAGAAGCTTTGTTGTTATCTTGATTAATGATGCATTGGGACATGTTTTCCATGAGAATCCATGCATGCTCTTGCTATGGGGTTTCTTTAGATTGTATTTGATTTCATTACAACACTTTCATCTATTCAAAGTAATATAAAGCATCAATTTGAATGCTAGCAATGATACATAATAGTAAAATATTTCAACCAAATAAAGACTTCATATCATTTGAATTGATATTTATTAAGTCTTGGTGAGCATGAAGGATTGGCTCATTTGGCATATTTTGTTCCAAGACTATTGAGGGTTGTCGTGATTGCTCATTCCTTTGATTTTGCTATATAATTTTTTTTTAATTCCAAATCTCGACCCAAGTGCCATCCTAAATAATAGTAACAAAATTTGCCATATAAATCAAATATAATTAAATAGAAAAAATATAACATTGAAAAATAAATTATTATAAATGTATGGGCCATAAGCATCTTAAAATGATACTAAAATTGAAAGAAAGAAAGAAAGAAAAGTAAATTTAAGTTTATAAAGACATCTTGTCTGATGTCCTTATTATTTTATTATAATATAAATCAAATATTAAAAATGATGACACTATGTTAAGACCAGACTAATGTTGATTTATTAATGAGAAGGGTAACAAGATTCTAACAAAATATATTAAAAAAATAAAAATAACAGAGAAAGGGAACAAATTCAATATAATAATGAGACAAAATTGTTCATATTGAATGCCACATAATTTCTAGTTTTTAACATTTTAAAAGATCTAAAAGATCCTTATTTTAAAGCAAAAGACTTGAATAACATAAAGATGATACATTATATGGCATGGCTACAAATCTTATGCAAGCAATTTTCTGGGTTAATCATTAACACACTAATTAGACAACAAAATAAATCCTTTAATCTATTATTTCATTCAAATAACTAATTCAATAAAATAATAAAATAATATCAAATCCAAATACAAAAGCTTTTAGTCTTGATTCAATAATATACTAAAGCAAACTTGATTAACAATCAAAAATCAATTTCACCTAAAGCATCTATAACAAATGCTTTTCCAAATTAAAATAATATATTTCATCCATACCTTGTCTTCTTTTTATGAAGAATCCTTGTGGTTATCCTAGGAGAAAATTTATATACTACCCCTCACTCAAATCAGAAAACAAGAAGATGAACAATGGAGAAAAAGGGTTTTTTTTTTAGTGATCTGTGAGAAGATTTGGTGAAATTTGGAGGAGGGGCTAGATGGCTCCTAATTGGTGCAAATTTTTAGAGGCCATTTTTGTGGGAGTGGAGAAAATGGCAAAACTAAATACATGAGAAGATTTGGTGAAAGTTTAAGGAGTTGAAAAGGCAAATCTTAATTGATACAAATTTTTAGGATATTAATTCTACAATAGTTTAGCCGCCATTTTTGGCAAGGGTGGAGAACATATGCACTTTAGTGGGGCTAACAAATTAATGTTTTTATATTTTCACTTTGATAGCAAAAATATATATTAATCAATCTTTTAAACAATGACAACATCTAAACTAATAAAAGCTTAGGTAGACTCACACTTTTAGTATATATTTCATGGTGATCCTTGTTAATTATTATAATTCTCTTATTATTTTTGTTTATCAACATTTTTATTTAGAGAATAATATAATGTTGGATATAAAATGCTAGTGATTGATACATGCTTATCTCAATAGACGTTGGTTTGTCTTTCTGTTTAATATGTATCTAGTGAAGAGCATAAATAAAGGTATATGTTAAACGAAAATTATTATTATTTGTGTAGAAATGAATAAATATATGCTGGTGTTGTTTCCATTATTTAATTCACATAGTGAAGGAGCTGTAACAACTAAGTATAACAAGATCAAAACAAACCAGGAACAAAGAATATAAAACTTTAGACCATCACTATTGACAACCTCCAAAAGCTAATTTCATCTTCATATTCAACATTTTAACAGGCTAAGCTATCAACCACAATATCACTAACTCTAGAAATAGCCTCCATATTTAGCACGGGGGCTTTGTTCATCAAGGATTTCATCTCCTGCATAGATTTTGAAACTCACCAAAGTGACTCGCACATCTTCCTTCCTTAGAACCTCCACCACACCAATGTAATCTTTATACATAGAATATAGTCGTAAATTCCTCCAACAACATTGATCCAACCATAGCTTGACAACGAGAAGCTTTGTAGCAAAACTAGATTCAGCAAACTCTGTGCAATAATAATTTGATTGAAATTAGTATTTATAATGAGCCATAGTCTAGCAGGAGTATCAATTCCAACCCAGGAAGCATCACAATTAATTGAAAAACATTGAATATTTTGTAATAAGGAAGGAAACTGATTGCGTCATGTGCGCAAAACTTAATGGATGCCGCAAGTGCATAGGTAGTACAAGTAATACAATATACACAAAGGTCGGGTAGTCGAATTCACAAGGAATGAGATTACTAGTAATAACTCTTTCTTTATCATCTAACCCTATTCAAATTGTCGATAAAAATGTGGTTGAGCTACAGGAAATAGGAAATCAAGGAGTACAAGAATATTGGGAGTTAGACGCAATCATAATGAAGTGGCTACTCGGGCAATGATCCCCCTAGTATTACAAACCTTAAAGTATAGGATCTAACTTATGCTTCCTAATCAAGTCAAGATGAGTCGTGGGAATCCTAAAATACACCGGTCTAGTTCTCTCGGTGACCGATGACTATTCCCCTACAATATTCTAGCGGTGATCTCTCTCTTTGCCAAAACCCCCTATGATTGCCTTACACTCTAGGGACCCCAAATGATCAACTAGACTCCCAAAATTAAGTCAAACCATCTTTCAAGATGTTTAACCTCTAGTCCTTTACAAACCCCAGCTGTGATCTCTCTCTTCATTAGGGTTCATACGACTACTCAATGCCCATAGGAGTACAAAGGTAGTTATAACCAAATTGAAGGGGAAAGGGGGCACTCCTCTACCTATAGGCTCATCCTCTCAACCCTCTCCAACCTTAGTAGGTCTAGTCTTAGTGGGTTTCTCAACTCATCACTAGTTCAACCCAAAAGCATAACTGAGCTCTCATTAATTATGATTATAAGCATAAATTAAATTAATTCAACATACAACTCTGGGATTCACATGCCCAAGTGCCCAACAAAGTGTTTAGCTCCTCATGGAGCAATGCAATTCAAGATCACAAATGATAATGAAATACATAATAAAATCAAGGAAAACTCCCTCAAAATCCAGGGTAGGAGATCCAGAGACAAGTTCTCCAAAGGGCCTTACTAGAGGTCTTCGCTTCTGAATGACGCTTCCCCAAGCTCACTGGCGGTGTGGAAGGTGATGTGCGCAATGGAGAATAATGCCGAAGTCTCTCCTTGGCCGAATGAATCTCTTCACATCCTTGGTTGCAAGCCTTTTTTTTTCCTTCCAAAAGCTCCCCTAAAGACTACGAGGAAAAAGGCTTTTAAAGTGTTCTAACGGATTTCCACATGGCCATTTGGAATTTCCACACGGCCTTGTGTCATTTTGCCTTTTTCTCATGATCAGCTATATTGTTATGCTATAGTACCCTTCTATAATGCTAACTTATAACATGTATAAACAAGAACTTTATTAAAACTCTGTTATAGAGATGGTACAACTCTAAGAATACATTATGACATGTTGAAGCCCTTTTGTAGAACACAAGATGAAAATGCAGATAAACAAGATTAATATATGGTCTAACAATATTAATATATTCTTAAGTGCCTCCAATTACCTAAATATTGGCTCAATTACATACTCACTTCACAAATAACCAAGTTGAAGCATTGGAAATTCACGCATCACCTATTAATTCTTCAATGCTTACGTATAGCTAATTATTTCTACACTTATAAACAGAAAAAACATTTTATTCTAAGCTAATTATGTTTGCTTTCGCATAATATTCATTACAGCTAGTTCCATAAAAAATAAAGAAAAGTAAGATAGCAAAAAAGCAATATATTCAGCAATAGGACCAAGACCTGTTTACTTTGATACATGCCTCTTTAAGGCAGAACCAAAGAGAATAGTCAAAGGAGAGGAGTTCAAACCCAACTCAAGGCCTAGTAGATCTATGCCTTTAACAATAATAATGTTCTAGTAGCAATTACAAAGTAGGATCTAAATCATTATCATCATCCTCATTACTCTGAAATTCCTCCTCATCGATGTCTTCATCAATATCTTCCATATAGGCACCTTCATTTGTTTTCGAATATCTATCAATAGATTCAAAATCAAAGACTTCTATAGCAATATCTTTCGCATTTAATGGTTCTTCTCCGTTATCCTCAATGTGGATAGTCCTATCACCCCCCATAAAAAAAATTTCAATATCTTGATTAATGTTAGCATCCACATCAAATATTTCTTAATTTTCCTTGTCTTGCATCTTTGGAACATCATATAAATGCCTATTACAAACTTTTTGTATCACTTTCCAATCTCTTCTTAACTTGATGTCATCCAAATAAAAACTTGCTTTGTTTGAATTGCCAAAATAAAAGGGGCATTCTCATACTTAAATTTATTAACCATCATGTTGGTTAAATAATAATCATCTTTATGAATTATTATCTAACACACCAAGATCAAACCATTAACACATTAATATCACAACCTTACAATCTTTAATATAATCTAATTGAATAATATCAGTAAGAACATCGTAAAAGTCAAATTCATTCTCTTCGTCATTCCCTTCAACAACTACACCACTGTTTTGACTTCTCAAATGGAATTCATGATCCTTGGTCTGAAACCTAACCTCATTAATAATGCAATCAGTTTACTTTTCAAGACAAGTATCTGGGCCACAAGCTAGTAGTGCAAGCAACACATCAAAAACTTCTTGTGATTTAACGATGAGTTAATCTACAATTTAAAAGAAAGGTAAAGATGTAAATTAGGGGAAAACTTTTCTATTATTATAAATCACTGTTTCAAAATCAATATTTACGTACATGTGCTTTAAACCATATGAGAAATTTTTTTCGCCTTCCTTCATCAGAAAATGCACTTCGAAGATCAAGCTCCATTTATATTTCTTGGATTGAATGGGAACCTAATTAAACTCTATTATTCTTGAATAATTTTTTTGGAAGTGGTGAAAAACTTGCAGTAAGTATGGTTTAGCTTCATCACAATTATTCAGAATATACCATTGAATCATTTTAAACTCTTGCTCTGATAAGATTTCAAATTTTGAAGCACGAAAGGGACGAGCAATTGTTGAAAATTGAATACTTCTTTATCATTCATGTTCTTCACTTCATCATAATTTTTCTATTCTCGACTAAATTTAGTCTCAATCCCAGAGAGATACATAGAACAAAATGTATGTATTCAATACAAATATAAGATTTTGCAATACATCCTTCTTTACAAGCTTTAGCTCGCACATATGCTATCAACTTAGCTAAGAACTTACCATTAAACAAATATAATATAATTATGCTTAGAGTGCTATTTCAGATTTAAAAATTAATTTAAAATTATAAATTTCACCTTTCTATGAGATACATCCATCTTTAATGTACAAGCCCTTCAAGCATGGCTTCATGTGGCAAGTGTAGGGCCAAGGGGCAACATCACATCAAAAAAGGCAGGTGGGAAAATTTTCTCAAGCTTGCATAGAATGATGACAATATCAGCTTCTAAATCCTCTAAATCTTTTACAACACAAAAGGCTAAAGAAATTGACTACCTCATCCAATGCTTTAAAGACATCTTTCACTATAAAATTTCAAATGGCCATTGGAAATAGTCTCCATAAAAGAATGTGGCAATCATGACTCTTCAATCATGAAAGCTTACCATCATTGCCATTTGCACATCGTGAGATGCTTGATGCGTATCCATCTAAAACCTTCACTAAGTTTAAAAACCCACAGAAATTCTTCTTCTCATCATTGAACAATGTGTAGCATGCATGAGGCAAGAGCTCTCTGATTGCTTTTTAAAATGCAACTCTTTCCTTATATTCAAGTCTTCTAAATTTAACATTGCAATTTTCTTATTCTTTGTTTTCCCTTCTATGTTCAACAATGTGCCAAAAGTATTCTCACAAATGTTTTTCACAATATGCATGACATCAATATTATGGCATAACATCAATATCTTCAATAAGACTACTCACACAAAATACTCCTTTTAGTCCAATTCAACTCTTCTACTGCTCTTTTTCTCTTCTTGTTATTCGAATGCTTTACAAAATTAATGTATTTAACAACCTCCTATTGTCCTGACAAGTCTGTCCTGATAGCTTCCTAGGCTTTGGCCTATTTTCTAGTTTACCATCAAACAATTTGCTTCTTCTTTAAGCATGTTCTTTAGGTAAAAAAAAGACGATGATACAAATAACAAGTCTTGTTTCTTAACCTTCTATATGGATTTTCATTATTACAATCTTGATAAGCCAGATATCATTTTGTACTCTAACCAGATAAACCCCCATAAGTTGGAAAGTCATTTACATTCCATATAATTGCAGCATGCAACTAAAAGTATTCCTTTTTGTAAAAATCATAAGTGCAAACACCAACTTCCCATAAATCTTTTAACTCATTTATTAATGGTCTCAAATTGACATCAATATTTTTCCCCGGAGAGTTTCTTGTAAGAATAAGAAATGACATCATCACAAAGGGCGCTCTCTTTCAAACATTTTCATGGTGGAAGATTATATGGCATAACCACAACATATCACATGCTATACATAAAACTCATGATCCCAAAAGGATTAAAGCCATCGGTAATAAATCCGAGCCAAACATTGCATGGGTCTTGAGAAAACCATTCAAGCTCCATATAAAGCTTTCCATGCATGCATCTCAATTATCTATATGCCTTAGTATATCATCATCAATTCATTTTTTTTGTTATTCCATTACATATCCTTAGCTATCTTCTTGGATATAAACAATCTCTACAGTCTTTTTTTTAAAGGAAAATAATGTAAGACTTTCCAAGGAATTTTCTTATAACTAAACTTTCACCTTAATGTGCCACACACTAGACAATATTTTCTATCTTCGAATTCACCCAAAAAGAAAGCACAATCAACTTGACAACCATGAATACACATATAGTTAAGCCCTAAGACCCTCAGAATTTTTGTTACCTCATAATACGATGAAGGAAATGTCCTAGTTGGAAAAGCCTCCCTTAACAATTCCATTGTCATATTCACTAACTTGTTGCTCATTTGTGTGTACAACTTTGCATGTAGCAATTTCACAATAGAAGTGAATGTAGACATATCTATATATTCCAGAAGCAATTTACATTGTGCATGATTGAATAATTTACTGAATTTTTTAGTTTCCTCCTCACTTGAATTATAACTAAAACCAACACCATTGCCAATCTCATTTTCATCCATTCTAGGAAATATATTTCCTAATATATCATGCATCCGATCATCCATTAGTCCACCATTATCATCAAGACAATTATTCCTACTACCGTTACTTGGATTTTCAAAACTTGAAACTTCATAATAAAATTTCTCACCATTATAAATCCACTTGGTGTAGCTCTATGGCATTCCTTTCAATAACAAATGATCTTTAACTACATCTTGACTTTTAATAAATACATTCAAACAATCCCAGCAAGGGCATCAAACTTTCAATTGTGCTCCCATATTGTCGCACACAAATTTCATAGACAATGAAACCTGTAATGCATATTTTTTTTAAGATATTTATTCTCCATCATCCAAATTTTATCCATATTAAATTTCTTTCTCTAGTAAGTTGTGTTTTTTTTATAAATCTAAATAACAACAAAGATGCAAGTGCAATCATATTAAAAAAGTTGTATTTTAAAGATTAAACATTCAGAGATTACATTTTATAAATTGCAAAAGCTAGAAGAAATAAAATTAAAGATGTGAAGGTAAGAAAAGTGTACATTTGAGAGTCTAAATCTTCTCTATTTTCATTTGATAAACTAAATCTATCAATAACAACTAAACTAAAATATTTATGAATAAAGTATCAAGGTTTTAGTGCAACCTATATAAGATAGAATTTCATATTTTGTTATACAATCAATAAATCACATAAGCTACATAGGTAAAATAGCGCTAACCATTCAACCAAGCTCATTGCAGTCAAACAAACAGAAAAACATGGAGAAGCTCACCTAGAGTCATTTACCAAAGAAGAGGTGCTCAATGTTGGTCTTATGGGCTTCTTCAAGGACAAAAGGAGCTCAATAGCGGCCTACCAACACTACAAGAAACTTGACTAATGTCTACGGTAAACATTTGTAGGGAAATATATTAAACTCGTAGGTAAAAATTATCATCTACGAAAAAAAATCGTAGATCCAAACGTAGAGAATACCCCGTAGGTAATAGTATTTAGCTACGATTTCCAGTTTTCGTAGCCCAAACTTGGAACCTTTCTCTACGTTATTTTCGTAGAGACATGTAAATGAAATTTGTGGCTAAATTTAAAAAATCGTGGAGATAAAAGATTATTTGCTACGAATAAAATTGTAGGCAATGGTTTCCGTAATTTTCTACGAAATTTAGTTACAAAAAATTTCGTTGAGAATAGTGGATTTGTCTTGTTCCATTATGCTTTCTCTACCATAATTTTCGTAGAGAATGGTGGCATTTGTCTACAATTTTCATTTTCGTAGTGATTTTATCTACAATTTTCATTTTCGTAGCTACAATTATTTTTGCAATCAATGTTTAACAAATTGTAGGCAATGGTTTAAATTTTCACTGCAATATTAATATAAAAATAGTGCTAATAATTCATTGTTAATATAAATATTGAATTCAAAGGTATCCAAAAGTAACATGTTCAATAGAACCATTTGGTCTACAATCATTCCAAAAACTAAGTTACCATCCAAATACAAAAGCATCAAAAGACCAAAGTATCAATGCTAACTTGTCTCTACCACCTGTATCATAAAAGAAATCCATGCAAATTTGTGTCCCACTCTTTTGTCAATACTTTTCCTGCAATAAATTATAAAATAAAATTACTATATATATATCACATATAATATTTCATAAAAAAAATTAAATTTTTATTTAAAAGTTACTCTTAGAATAAGTTTGTTATCCAAGCAAAAAGAAGTAAATACCAAAGATATCAAACCTGAGAAAATTACAACAACCATATAGTGATTAAACTTGGTGATCACCTTGTTTATCTCCACTGCACAATAAATGAAAAATATCAAATAAAAACTTTTATTAAGTTGCATCATAATGTGGTAAACATAATCATATAATACCTTTTACTATTTTCTTCATGCTCATCATATTTTGCTCCTAATATCTGCCTTAACATTTTTTCATGCTTTGTCAATTGAGCTCGATTGGTTTTATTTTCAAGAACCTCAACTTCATATTTCTTTTTCCACATATTTTTTTCTTCTTCAAGATCTTTAATGATCTTAGCATGTCCACATCTTGAAGCATTTGGCTTTGGACCATAACCTAATCCTTTAATATACCCAGATCGAGTGCCAAGAACCTCATCACAAATTTTGTCAACGTCAACATCCTGATTCTCATCTATAGCTTTCTTAAACTTTTGCTGCATTGCACACTAAATTCACAAAAAAAAAGTATACATAAACTTTCAATAATATAAATAAAAATCTATATAGATATCATAATTAACTCACGTAGTTTGCTTTTGCTTCTAAAGATGCCCATCCTTTTCCTTTCTTATAGTTAAGAAAAATTATTCGTAAGGCATTGTTTGTTAGAAAGTAGAAATTGCTTGATGCCTAGGAGTACTTAGTTTCTTCTACGAAATCAACAAAACGTAGACAATAAAATGTTTTTAACTACGAAAATAATGTCGTAGCATAAAATAACGTAGATAATACGCACATTTCTTGTAGAAAGTGACGGCATCTAGGCTTTGGGAGCTATTCACTCTTGCAATTTTGCTTTTCAGTCCCTCAAATTGTGCTTATAATTTAACAGATGGAAGAAAATCTGAAATAAATTTATTAGCAAGTGTTAGTCTAAAGAAATATCATAAATTTCAACATAAGCGTTCTCTGATAATTTTATAGTAACTTTTCTCCGGTCTCAATTTCTAGCTTATAGGGTTGACTTAACATTTAAATTACATAGCTCAAGCATCAATTTAGATTCTGGTGCTCTTTACAAAATGAGATGTTTATTATAATTGAATAGGGTCCTAACTAAATAAAACACATAATAAAACATTTAGTAGAATAGATCATATTTGCATTTTAGTTTGTTAAGTGGCATGGGAATAAGTAATTTTGTCTCTTAATTCTCAAAAATATAGTTTGCTGAGATTGAAAGAAATATAATTTCTAATTTTATCCATTCTTAACAATATAGTTTACCTCAAGTATTAGTTTAGAAGGATCGTCTCAACTTTGAAGGTGCCTCATGGGTGGATCTCGTTCAATTACAACAACAATAACCTCATTTAAGCCTTGAGGGCAAACTCCTTTTTTATGGCAATGTTAATGTCTTGTATCCTATAAAGGTAAATGCTAAGAGTGCTACATGGATGAATACTAAGGATGTCTCACCTGTTGTAAGAGACTAATTGATGGAAGCATCATTGAGTGGGGACCATGATAGGAGTGAGTCTCATTGGTGCGTGAGGCGCAGGAGTTAGAGAATCAAGAGGCCCAACTGTTTCTACAAAGAGTTTGTTATGATAGACTAGCAAAGGAATAAAAGGAAAAGAGAGCCAAAGAATGAAGGTATAAAAGAAAATAGTGAATGAGAACAGGGAGTGCTATAAAGTTGGCCGGAGGAGGAGAACTAAGTTCACTGGAGAGTTGTTGAGTCTTATACAGGTTAATTTTTGGATTGGTCACTAAACTTTGCTCATTTTTTCATTTTGGTCACTGTACTTTAATTTGTACAAAACCAATCATCCAACTTTAATTTCATTTCACCGACTAGTCACCCAGAGAATTTTGATCCCCAATTGCTAGCACGGCCACCGAAGAATCCCATTCATCCTCACGGGGCCACATCATATGTCTCAAGTGGCAAGGTGACTTAGCAAATTAATCCCAGTCAGCAAGGTGAAGCCACGTTGGCAACTTCTTCTCTAGTTTTAGGCTTAGTCCGGTGGAGAGTTAGAGCCATTCTTCTTCTTCTTCTTCTTCATTGTTTATATCGGACGACGCAATTCAATCGCCAATAAGGAAGGAGGCAAGTAACCAGTCTTTAGAGCTTTGTTGCCATTGTTCTTCATTAGCCAGGGAGAGAGACCTAGGGCATTTACGATGGGGGTGAGATGGTGAAGGAGATGCTAGCATTGGAATAATGGGTGAAGTTTGAATCTTCTTGCGATGGAGGATTCACCAGTCACTAAAGAGTTTTCATTCAATTTAAGGTTGCTAGAATGATGAAGCCCACTGAAATTTAATTTTGGGCTTTTTGTAGTTTATTTCTTGTTGGGGTTAATAATGTAAATAAGATAAACTTGGGAATGGAGTTGTAGACGATGTGATCAATTGGGAGAAATTGATTTTGTTTCTAGCTTCAATTAATTAGTTTGCCTAAATGCAAACTAATCAATTGAACAAGTGTTGGGTTTGTTTGAAGTTTATATCTTGTTTTGATTAATAATGTAACTAAGTTATACATGGGAATGGAATTGTAGAAGGTGTGTTCATTAAAAGAAGTTGAAGTTTTCTAGGTTCTGGTTTGTGGCTTCAATTAGTTAGTTTCCCTAACTGCAAACTAATTAATTGGACAAATACAGTCATTGTTTGAAGTTTATTTCCTACTGTGATTAATAATGTAATTAAGTTAAACCTGGAAATGGAGGTGTGCTTATCCAAAGAAAATGAAATTTTTTTAGTATTTTTGGTTCTGGATTCAATTAACTAGTTTCCTTGCCTGCAAACACTGACTGAACTCGCATTGAATTACACCCAAATCATACTGAATTAGAACATACTAAATACATGATCTGGTGGAATACAATAACATAGAAAACCAACTGTAAAAAACATTGAACTAATTACATTACACCAATACAAACTGTAAAAGTGTAATATTACACCAATAGATGGAACTTATTGATAAACATTGAACTGTTTGACAAATAGTAAGTAATTCACCATTCCTGGAAAAACTATAACAAGCAACTATAATAACTAGAGACACAGACACAAAAACTACTAGGAGACAGCAATTCCAGAAATTATAACAAGCAACTCCAATTACATGGAAACTACAGTTACAAAATAAAAAGTTATTAGACATGTAACCAAAAAAAGACCCAAAAAAAAAAGTCATGCAATAGAACCACAAGAGGAACTTCCCGGAAGGACCATGCCTTCCTCTTTCTTGCTAGATAACCTCCTAATTTGTTTGTTTGCCTATTATCCTTGTCTTTTTGTTGAACTTGCTGCCTGGCAATAGCTGAGAATTGATTTGTGCTGCTTGTAGGAATTGTGGAAGTACTTTTGCCTCCTATTGTAGATAATTTTTTCCTCTTGATTGAAACCTTAACTGATGCCATGTCAAGGGCATCAATTAACTGTAGCATTGTCAACATTAAACATAAAATCAACTGCATTTACAAGCAATTTTTTTATAGTTACATATGACTGAGGCTCTTCAATTACAATTGCTTCTGATGTGAGACAATCTTGTTGAACCTGTGGCTAAGAACAACCAAGACATATTACTCTGTTTTTTTATCTGATATTTTTTTTAATAAATATTACCTATGGCAGGGGCTCTTCAGGTACCTATGAGAGTGATGTGGCACACTCTTGTTCTATCCCCATGGTTAAATTATCAACCTATAACATACAACAACCCAACATTGACCCATTAATAAATTTCTACTAGATTCCTTGAGATTGACTATGAAAAAAAGATAACTAACCATCTCAAAATGTTCCTGCAAAACTTGTGAGTCAATTCCATCCATTGGGTTGTCCTGTACTCCTGCACTCTGGTGTCCATGTTGTTTCCATCTGAATTTCCATGTGAAGCCTGCTATAAACACAAGTTGAATTAATTGTACATTGTGAATTAATTTAATAACACCAATAAAGCTTGCTATTTAACTTAATTACCTGTTTTCGATGACCATGGTATCTTTTATTGTGGCCGACATTGCCACATATGTTGCACTTCATTCTAACACCTTTCCTGCTTATTTTTCCTTTAGTGAAACCCCAAATTTTCTCACCAACTTCCATTCTCCTCAGCATAGTCTTCATCCCTCATCTTCTGTTTTGTGGCTCAGGTGGAAACATGGGCCCTTAGTGGCTTTTTGGACAAGAATCTCTGCCATGTGTGGGGTTCAATGTGTGGTTGCATGTCTCTAGGTTGGTACTCACCTTGTAACAATTATCTATGTAATTTTCAGCCTGATCTTTCTTATAGTAGATCACTGAGATAGCGTGATTGCAGGGAATCCCAGTGAACTACCATTTCCTACATGAGCATGTGCCTTCATCTTTATCAACTACAAATTGGCCTTCTGGACCTAAAACTTGGCATTTGCTTCCCCCATACCAGGTTGTGTTTTAAAACCAACTTAATTATTTGTAATTCTGTAATTTTTTTAGAATCCTAAGGCAGTGGATTGTTGTACATTTTTTTCATGGCATCTCTTCTTTTTTGAATCCTAATCATCAACCTTGTTCTAATCATTTCATTCATTGTCGCTACTCTCTTAACCCTAGCTTCAAGTATTTGGCTATTGAAGCACTCACACAAATTATTGAGTAGGATGTCACATTTAAAAATTGATTTGAAGTGTGATCTACTCCAATGATTATAGGTTATGTTCTTCATGTAATTACATGCATTTGTGGGCATTCTATTGAAGGTGGCCATGTTTTTCTCAAATGCAGATAGGTAGCTTGATTTGGCACACAACCACAGCTAGTCTCTTAATGCTTTCCCTCTAAAGTTCTCCTTAAAATTAGTGTGAATGTGTCTAACACAGAACTTGTGCTCACTATAAGGGAATAACTCCTGTATAGCATGTATTAAACCCTAGATAACCAAATTAAGTTGACATACAACCACAACAATGAGCAAAGGAAAAAAAAAAGAGGAAAAAAGCAATCAAATCAGCAATTAGATATATCAAGTCAGCAAGTAAATTCTAAAGCAATTAAAAAACAGGTATTAAACCCTAGATAACCAAATTAAGTTCACATACAACCACAACTCAATTCTAAAATTACCTTCTGCCTATTAGTAATAAATGCTCAGTGATGGCTGTTATTAATCCCCAAGCCCTGTGTAAGCTATTCTAAGAACCATTTCAAATTGTTCTTGTTCTCTTTGTCTATGCATCAAACAATTCAGATTAAAAGGTAATCAGAAAAACATAAAAAAAAAAATCATCAAAGCAAAAACCTATGTTAGATATGACCTATGACCTATGGTCTATGCAACTAGATAAATGCAGTCATTTGCATCTATCCTAACTGCTATTAGCAGTTGTCCCCCATACAAGCCTTTTAAAAAACAATAATCCAATAAGAGTATCTGTCTACACCCTACCAAGAATCCTTCTCTCAAAGGAGAAAGATAAATATACATGCATTGGAACACACCCTGGTCACATTTGAACACTATGGTGGATCTAGGATGAGTTCTTATTAGTTTTAGCCTTTAATCATAAAGCCTTTCTATCTAGGTCTTCTCATCAGAATCAATAATTATGGATTAACAAAACATAATCAAATGCAAATTTGGTACAAAATTTAATTACTTACATACCTAATTTAGATAGAACCATAAGAAAAAAAAATACCTCAATGCAATGCATTTGGCTTTGTATGCCTTCAATTGGTTGATATCAATCTCTTGGTTTGTCTTTATTGCTTAGATGATACCAGCCAGTTTCCAGGCAAGATCTACTCTCAATTGCTCTAAGTATATCTTAGCTATCCAGTAGGCATTCACATGCTTGTTGTTGTGATTTCTTGCACACTTATGTTCTAATTTCCTTACCTTACTATGCACTGTACTCCCACCCTTTACCATTGGTGAGTCCGAAAGATAGAAAGGGCATCCTCTTTTGCAAAAAGCTTTGCATCTCTTTTTAGAATTGGGCTTGAAATTCATGGCATACCTGTTCTTGATACCATAATTCCTCACAACTTCCTTGAATTGATCAAAACTTCTGAATTTCATTCCAATCTTAAAATGAGGATTTTGCATGTCAACTTCTTCATGAAATTCAGAATATTTTAGTCTACCTGGGAGTAACTCATCCTCATCTGTTGATGATACTGACTTCAACTCCTCAGATCATGCATAATCTGAATGGTAACCATCCTCATTCTACCCTTCTAGGGGTTCATCATGTACAATCACCAAACTTCTATTCATTCCCTTCCATCAACTGGATCTTCTTCAGACTCATCACTAAATTTGTAACTGGAATCACACAGGTCACTTTCATCCCCACTTGCTTCCCTATGACCACCTAAAGCAATTAATCTGCCCTCTAAATCACTGTCCTCCTCATTCCCTTTTTCATTTTCACTTGTTTCATCATGTACGGCCTGATCATCTACAACCTTAATGATAGCACAGGCCTCCCTGTTAGATGTATTTACTGCCAATGCCATTGGCAGAGCATCCATGTCATAATGGATCTCCCTAAGCTCATTCTGTCCACCATTGCTACCTAGCCAACAAATGCTATTTCCTTCAACATATAAATTAAGATCCTTTGCCATAGATAACAGCTCTAATTTTGAACTTTGATCTGCACAACAAAAGTTTATGTAACCTACAAATTTTTATAAACCCCCAACACTATAGTGCATCTTAATAGTGAACAATTCTGCAGTTGGCACTGACATGAAAATGCAATGAAAATTTAACTCTATCAAGATTGTCTTTAACACGTGGAAGAGAAAACTATCTATTTAAAGAACTCTATCAATTTTGTTTTCTAATTAGACAATTTCCATCCCTAACCTTACAAATTTATTGCACCCTAAAATAAAATATCACATAACTAGAAAAAGATAAATATGATACATCACATTCTTCATTATTCCTAATAACATTACTTGAAATGAAGCTAAACAGGAGAAAAATATGCCATATAATCATAAAGATTTACTTGGAATGAAGCCTAAACTAAAGATGAATTAGAAACAACAAAGAAAAAAAAATCAGAAAGCTACATTCACAACAATCATACACATATATAAAAATATAACTATGCCATACAACAACATGAGGGGGGAAAAAGAACTTTAGTACATCAACCAAAAATGGGTAAGTACAAAAAAAATGAAACTATGGTACAAAAAAAAGAACATATAACTATGGTACATCGCATTCTCTAATCATTCCTAGATACAATACTAGGACTGAAACTCAAAAGGAAAAAAAAAAAAGAACTGATGACATTCAAATCTCATAAATATGGGTCATAAACATCAAAGAAAAAAGAAAAACAAAGAAAAATAGTTCAGCTATATTCATAACAATCACATATATATATATATAATTATAACTATGATATACAACAACATGTTATCCCAATTAAATCACTTTGAGGCACAAAGCAAAAAAAGAACTTAAGTACATCAACCAAACAAGCCTGGTACTAGTAACAATACTAGGAATGAACATCAAACAAAAAACAAACAAAGAAGAAGAAGAAGATGAATGAAATGATGTCATTCAATTCTCATAATTGGGATGAGAAAGCTAAGTGACTAAGTAAATTTTTGGGTAGGTCATTGAACTTTGCCCAATTCTCATTTTTGTCATCATACTTAAATTTAAATAAGTTCTTACCTTTTTCAACAGAAAAACAAAAAGTAAACCCAAACATCTAGTAATGGAAGTGGGGTGGGACGGGATGGGGATTGGGATCCAGTCCCCATCCTCGCTTCTCACGGGGCGGGGATTCCTCGGCCCTAAATTCCCCACAGGGGAGAAATCCCTCCCCCCGGTCACTCCCACACGAGAATCCATGCCCTGCCTAGAACATACACATCATATATAAAATAAAAAATCACACAAAATATTTCTCCTAATAAGTCATAATATAATGTATGATTAAACAACAATATTAAAGTACAAGTTAAGTAATACAAATAACATAAAGTTTAAAACTAAATTAAAATCACAACTCCATTAACAAAATATGTAATGCAAAACTAGCACAATAATTTCATGTTTCCGTCAATTTTTTCCTTCTTTCTTCAAATATTTTTTAATAAATACAATAAAAATAGATAATATATTTTTATTGGTAGGAAATCCCCACAAGACGCGGGGTGAGCACTCCCCACCCCCGCCCCCTCCCCACTAGGCGGGGAGGGATTTTCCCCTCTCCCAGCCCCGATGGGGCGGGTCCCCGTGGGGAGCGGGAACCCCGCCCCACTTCCATTCCCACAAACATCATTGTGGGGACATCATGTGAACCACTACAATTAAAAACAACTCATGTAGCATAAAAAATCATAAACAACCAATACTTTGCCATTCCAAAACTTGGAAGCATAAAACTAAGTGGTAAACCAATCCTACCAAAGGATTTACAATATATATATATATATATATGATTAACTGTGTTCATACCAAAGACTTAACAAAGATATAATTGTATTGTTAATCAATTATATATATATATATGCTTCCAAAGACTTAACAATCATATATAAGTTGTGTTCATACCAAAGATATGATTCCAATGCACAATCATACCAAATTCATGTTTGTTCACAAATGTCAGAGCCAACCACCTACAACCAACAAATATATATATATATATATAATATGTCTAATATACCCCCCTTAACAAAGTTATTTTTTTTTATTTTCTTTATTGATCAGACCTAACCAAAGCTTAAAATAACTTGCAGAGAGCTTCATTAAAGCTTACAATGGGTCCAAAAAGACAAACTAACTAAATACTCATATAATGGCAAACTTCTCAAATATGGGTCCTGCTAATTAAAGCTTATGGTGGGGTACAAAAAACACAAACAAATATTTAAATTCAGCAAACCTGCCCAAAAGGAAGGCTGCCATTACATGTTGTGCATTAAGTTGAACATCTGAGCATAAATTTTAAAATGAAAAAAGTAGACAATTGCTTAAATTAACTTGCAGAGTTTCATTGTATTAAATATAATTTACATTCTACAAACATGCAATGGGACCACAAGGAGGAAGACAACTTCTTCAACTCTTGCACAAAACAAAGTATTACTTTAAAAAAAAAAAGTACAACGCAATCGGTGAAAACCCAAAAAAAAAAGTCAAAACCCTAGCTTGAGATGTAAACCCTAGCTTCACTTAATACCATATTTGCAATGTAGAGCTCACAGACAATGCAGGAAGCAAAGCATAGGGTTAGGGTTTCCAAACATGCACTTACAATACTCTGGTGCCTACTGGTTACTTGCCTCCTTCTTTGCTGACGATTGAACTACGTTGTCCGGTTGAAACGATGAAGAAGAACAAGAAGAACAAGAAAAAGAAGAAGAACAAGAAGAACAAGAATGGCTCTAACTCTCCACTGGACTAAGCCTAAAACCAAAGAAGAAGATACCAACATGGCATCACCTTACTAACTGGGATTAATTTGCTGAGTCACTTTACCACTTGAGACATATGATGTGACCCAGTGAGGATGACTGGATTCTTCAATAGCCATGTGAGAAATTAAGAATCAGAATTCTCTAGGTAATTGACTGGTGAAATAAAATTAAAGTTAAATAATTAATTTAATATAAATTGAAATACAGTGACTAAATTGAAAAATAAACAAAGTTCAGTGATATATTCAAAAATTAACCCAGTCTTACGAAGCTCCGACCATAATTCTCGTTCCTTTATTGTTTGATTTATTTTCTGTCTTTAGTTTCACAATGTTTTCAGTGAAGCTTTGTTGTTATCTTGCTTAATGATGCATTGGGGCATGTTTTCCATGAGAATCCGTGTATGTTGTGATTGAGGGGTTTCTTTAAATTATATTTCATTTCATTAGAGCACTTTCATCATTTAGGGCATTACATGAGCAGTGATACTTTTACTATAATAAATTATTCTATCTTATCATCATTTGTCTATTACAACCAGTGGATAATGCTTGGAGTTGCATTTGTTACATCGTGATTTCATCATCAACCACTTCCATCGTGATCCCCTGACAATCCATGGATATACTTGAAAGCCTACAAGCATGGCAAGTGTTGTTTTTTTATTAGGCTATGTATTTAGGAAGTACTCTAGCTAGGTTTTGTATTACTAACACAAAAAACAGTTTTTCTCATCATGCAGGTAGGCTCATCAAAAATATCTTCAACCGTTATATTGCTTTATATTTTAAATTATAGATCTTTTAAAAATATAATTTTTTGCTTTTCCCGTGGATTAACAAAATATCACCTTGATATTAGTAGGGGTGGCAGAAATTTGGATCCAGATAAAACCATGTTCGAACAATTGCTAATATAAATAAAAAAATTTGTATACCGATTTTAAATTCGGACAAACTTAACATGTTCAAATCAGGTTTATTTTAAAATTGGTTTGTTCGGATGTCCAAATTTATCAAAATTATATAAGTTACTTTTAAGTTCACTTAAATATTAAATTATACAAAAGTAATTTAATTCACATTAAATGCAAAAAAAAAAATAATAATAATAACATCAACAATCCAAAACTAAACTCAAATCATACAAAAATCTTAAGTCTTAATAGGAAAAGCAATATATATTTGAAGTTTTAAGAAAATTGAGTTGAAAACAAATGCGTTTAAGATTGTAGGCTTTTAAAATTTTAGAGGGTAAAAGGGCCTGGTTGTCTGAATTTTCATGTCTTGATCAGGCCCAGATTTAAACCCGGACAACCAAGTCATGCCCAGACCCAGCCCGCATTTGTAAAACTTATATTCAAACCTTTTTTATTCCGGGTCAGATAAAATCGGGTAAACGGTGCGGACAAACTATTGCCACCCCTAAATATTAGACTTTCATCCAAAAAAAATTTTATATATAGAATTAGCCACGCCATTCACCTTCACAGAGGGGTGATCTTTTAGTCTTTCACTGGGGAAAAAAACAAAAGAAAGTTACTATCCTTTTATTTATCTTTATTAATTTTTTAATAAATAATTAATATAATAAAAAAAATACAACTTCATTTTAGCATTTGTTTTTATCAAAAAGTGGCCAAATCGTGAATAGGATCTGAACTCGATCTTTTGACTCAGGGAGAAAAAAATACTAATTTTTTTAAGAGCGGTATCTTGCTCTATATATATATATATATATATTCTCATCATATATATTTTTTTTCATTATGTTAAATATCATGGACGTCATATAATAGATTTTAATCAAGCATTGCCATTTTAGTCCATGAAAATATAAGATCTCCCATGGTTGTAAAAATTTCATCAACATGTAGCTTTTTTTATGTGATCTCATATTTTACGTCTATGATTGCTATAAATAAATTTAATTAAAATTTAATTATATTAAAATATTATTAATATCAATACAAATAAATTATTAATTTTAAAATAATTTAAATTATAAGTTATTTGTACGACATTTTGCATTTTGCATGGGAGTAAAATGTCATAGTGCACCCATTAGAGTAGTAACTTTAAAAACTTATTTAACTTATATTTTTCCAAATTTTCAAAATTTAAATCTTTTATATTTTTTTAATTTTAAAAAACAGCTCACAAAAAACTTTCTCAAATATACCATGTTATTCCTTCCCATTTCCGGGACAAAAGAAATTGAATAATTATAATATCATAAAATATTTAAATACCAAAAAAAAATTAAAAAAAATTTATAAATCTGATAGTCAAGACACATTTAACAAGTTATTTTCTCAATTCAATGGTTCTATCATGTCTGTATAAAAAGATGGAGTGATTTGACAACCTCCAACTCAAAATGATTCTATGGATTCGGTTATGTGTTAATTACAACGAAACCAAGATGTGGATCATCATTAATAATTGGATAACCTCAATTTGATAACTTTTATAATAAAAGACAGCAATCTTTTAGAATAATTGCCAATTATCCCAATATTATATAATAAATAAATAATAAAATTTATAAATTCATGGCTAAAAATAAATTACGTCTTGGTTTTGTGATAGTTAATATGGAACCGAATCCACTTAATTATTTTTTCTATATATATATATATGGAATCCATAAAAAGAAAGTTGTCAAACTTTCCTTTGTTTATTTCTGAATTTTCTACTTACTTCCAAAATATTTATTTTTAAAAACAAATCATTATTTTGTCCTATTTCACAATTTTGCCCATAATGAGTTTTTGTATATTTTTCAATCTTTTTCCAGTATGTTTTTTTATACCCATACTTAAACCAGTGCTTCAACCAGCCCCTTGATGGTATGGCATAATTTTATTCCTACAAATTTGTGCTGCGTATTACTAATTTTTTTTATTTTTATAATCTTTATTATTATCACCGCTGCACTAACATTAAGTATTTCTTTTTTTTCCTCATTCAAATCTCTCCCAAGTAACTTGTCCATATATTTTTTTTTAAAAAAAAAACTCTATTATTCATTTTCATGTATTTTTACTTAACTAAGTATTGTCTTAATAATAAATATTTAGAAACAAAGATAATAAAAGAAAAAAAAAACTTCCATTCGCAAGTTTTGGCCTTCTCTCAACTCTTTTTAGTTTTTTCATTCAAACCTTTAAGGGCAAAATTGTCAAACTATAAATACAGAAAATATATATATATATATGAACATAAAAAATAAAAATAAAAATAAAAATATCAAAGTCAGCAACATAAAAGATGGCGTGGCATGGCATGGCATGGCATCATTCTAGACATTGTATAAGACACAGAGATGTAGAGAGATGGAAAAGTGAAATGAAGAGAGAGAAAATGATATGGCTATTACTGTTAGGCTTGTTCTTGGTATGCGCCGGTATGAGCCTTGTCTTCTCCGTCTATCTTTGTCTTCTTTGGTTAGCCACAATTCGGAACCCACCGCCGAGCGCGCCGGTGACCGAGGCCGGCGCAGCCAAGGCAGGGATGAGGGGGATCTCGGCGGTGGAACTGGAGGAGTTGGCGGAGGCGAAGGACGGTGGGGGACTTGTAGGTGGGTCGGAGTGTGCGGTGTGTCTGGAAGACATTGAGGCCGGGCAACGCGCGCGGGTGCTGCGGAGTTGTCGACACTCGTTTCATGTTGGTTGTGCTGATGCTTGGCTCTTGGCTCACCCTCATTGCCCTCTTTGTAGAACTACTTTAATCCCTCCTCCTCCACCTTCTTCATAGTTTTTTAATGTTTTTGTAGGGGAAATAATTGTGATATATTATGTGTTGATATTTGTTTTGTTTATGAATTAATGTTGGATTTTGCAGTTTTTTTTTTTTTCTTTTCTTTTATAGCATATTGAATTAGAATTTATGATTTGTTAGAGAAGGGTAAAATCGTCCAGAACTTTTTCCCCTAAAAATTTTATTGAATAAATTTATCAACTGGCCTGTGCGATGAATCTTGTATTGTTTAAAAGATGCTCTGGGATCCAGGGTAACCAGGGTAACAAAGATAAATAAAAAATTGATTAAATTTTTTTAAAAAAAATTTTGGTTTATATGTTTATGTGATCTGATGGCTAATATGCTTCATGGGTTTAGGATGGTGTAAGGCTTATAGGAGTCAATGTTTATTTATTGGGATTTTGAAAGGCAATTAATCACTTGATGTGCAGTTGAGTCATGTTGAATGAAAGAAACTGGGGATTTTTTTTGGCTTTTAAAAGGGGAGTTATCTGGACGGTTCTCTGCTGTCCAGGTAGAGATTTTTCCTTTTTCTTCTATTTTTTCCCGCCTATTTTTTAGTGGTCTTATTACAAGTAATAAAGTTCAAGCATTGATGACAAAGGGCTGTTACAATTGAATTAGAGGGCACATTGGTTTTGGTAACCTAACCTCTGAGCTCATTGTTTATGTCAGTAGATGCCAACCTTTAACTCCCTCACGCTTTGTAAACAGTCACAGCATGCTTTTCATAACCATAAGACTTTGACAAAATTAGTTAGGGTTTGATAGCAATGCTAAAAACTTGGCCAGGTCTTGAGGGGAAAAACAGAATGCGAAATTGCATAAATAAATAAATAAATCATTTTCTCCACTTTTCACATTTTCTGTGTGGGCGTACACAAACTAAATCAATAAATCAATCAAACACAAAAGACTGAAGGTTTAATTATTATTATATATGTCCTTATAATTATGTATTTTCTGCACTTTTAGTTTTGTAATATTTTTAAGTACAATTAAGTTCTCATATTTAATCGAGTTGGGTCATTCTAGTCCGCAGTGTAGATGGGCAAGTGTAAATTACAAAGACTTAATTGTACCTAAAAATATTACTGTAGACTAAAATGATCCAATTTGACCAAATATGATGACTTAATTGTACCTAAAAATATTAGAAGGACTAAAAAAACAGAAAGTACACAATTATAGGGACTTGTAAGGCAATTAAACCAAGACTAAAATAATATTAGAGCACCTGTTCCACAGATATTTATATATATATATTATCTCAAGAAATTATGAGCAATTATAAATATTCAGAGATGAAAAGTAAAATATATATATATATATATATATATGCAAGGATATGAAAACATAGGACAAATATTTGTTGGTAAACTGTCTCCTGAATAACACACTAAAACATGTCAATAACATCGCAAATCAAATACTACCATGACATAATTTCCACTGAATGTAACCACTATCAAGTTAATGAAAATGAGATTGTTACAATTCAACTTTCAATAATAAAATCAAAGAGTAAAAAGCACAATATTATCATGGAGTGGCCATTGCGATGGAGTATTTTTTATCAGGCGATCTATTTGGATAACAAGAGATGGACTTTAACAGAAGTACTGACCTGTGCATGGTGAAGCTTTCCCAAAGACAATTAATGAGTTGATTGCCTAATTTACTTAACTTTCTTTTCTTTCTTCACTGCCGGCTTTTGGTACAGTAGTATCTGACTCACGATCGTTCCATTCGTCAGGACGCCAAGTACAGAACCCAAAGTCACTTTCATAGGAGTCAAGAGAAACGATGTCGCATGTTTGAGGGATGCATGATTAAATTAGAAGAGTTAGCTTGCATGAGCATATGCAAGTAGCAAGTATTGTTCCATAGCTATGTGCTTATCACTCTGTATGTAGAAAAGATTCAATGCGTCTAACATATGAGAGCTCAGAACTTTAAGAACATAATCACTAATATGAAACATAAATGCACTGTATAAGTTCTTGACAAACAAGCAGAAAGAAGCTAGATCTGAAATGATGTTAACAAACAAAATATTAAAGTGCATGATAAAATCCTCTGTAACATTAGTTATGACCACAGTCTAAATATTAAGAAGATGGCATACCTAACCTACTCAAAATAGGACCCAGACTTTATCATCAATTCATTAGAGGATTTTAATGCCAAATATTATGAACCAAAATTTATACTAATCATGACAATTGCAAATTCTAAACCTCCAGTGTCTGCCTGCCTTTAAGAAAGGTACCTTCATACTGGACAAAATCCCAAATAATCACAATTAACAGAATCTCATACCCACAGTTATCACGATTCAAAATTAGTATCAGGGTTAATTATATTAGCTTCAATTTCATGAGCAAAGCCTATCTGAACTTAAAAAAGCACATAATTTTCAAGAGACAGACGAATATATGGAACACTTGAAAAAATAAAAAAGGCGGAGAAAGAGGGCCAAATTTCGGTTATTGGGGGTAGAATCAAACCCCAATGCAACCACACAAAGAGAGAGAGAGAGAGAGAGATATCTATATAACCATGAAAAAGTTAGTCAGTCAATATCAGGGACTAGAAAATTGTAGATGTAACCAAACATTACCACACAATGGCAAGCAAGAATATTTTATTTGAAAATTCCAATAGGGATGAAAAGCACAGTATTTTAAAAAGCAGTGATCCATGTTGGATTTTCTATCTTAAAAATGCCTTTCTAAGGAACTTAAGTTTTAAATCCTTTGGTCATTACCTTGATCAATCTAATGCCACATCATCAAAAAGCAATGTCAATTGTCCAAAAATTGAGGATTAGCCCTATGCTAACACAATATGCAATTTGACAGTTAAAGTAATTGAAGACACCATGACACCTAAAATCTATCCAAAAGAAGCATAATACAGAAAGTCTGCTGCATTATTTGATCACAAATATGATTAAACTTCAACAGAAATAAGAGAAAATTTTTCAAAACATAACCAATAAAGGAAAGAATGGAATTTCATTGTCAAGATTGATAGCATGCTTGAATTTAAAAGAACTAATGCCACCATGCACACCCATACCGGGGGAAACACACACAAAGGATACCACTCAAGGGAGCCTGTTCTTGGATGCTAGTAAATACTCTCACTGCAAAAGAGAGAAACGAGATTGGTAGAAATAAGCAACTTTATGAACTAAAATCATTCAAACATAAGAAAATTTACTGCTCATGATTAGACTCAGGTCATTTATTAAGAAAATGTGTGTGTGTGTGTGTTTTCCTTGAAGCTGGTCATACAAATCAGAAGACACTATAAGTGCAAGTTACTGACCCATTGAACCAGCAAAGTTCATCAAGCATGTCAAGAAGCTAAGCTCTCCTGTGCTTTTGTTCTGCAGTAAGAAACAATGTTGTCAAACTAATGACATTAGAACTTGATAACTTTCTAGAGTATTTTCAACAATGTAACCAAATTTCAAAATTCAAAGCATATAGAACAAAAATAATTGAAAGGCAAAGTTTATTGCTGAAAAACAACACACATGAAAGGAGGGAATAGACCATCAAAATTGATATAAATAATCATGTTGAAAGTACTTAAACAAACTAAAGTTTCGTCTATTTAGATCTGAAATGTATAGATAAATAGTTCAAACACGAACTGCCCTTGCATGTGTTTCTGTCCAAAAGTTACTTCAATCACAGAAATGCAGATAAATTTATTTTATCAAAATTTTGTTCATATAAAACTTTACAAGTGCAATTATGCCTGGGCCTGAAAATCTGATTTCTAATGGATACCAATATTTGCAAATCCAATATTAGAATTTGCAGCATCTATCTTTAATTTTGGCTGTATCAAGTTAACAACAAAGAGGAGAAAACAATATGAAGTGCAACAAAATCAACATTGTCAAGGGCGCAAGGTGCACCCTAGGCGTTGGGATCCTTATATTGCCCGTGGTGCGACGTGCAAAAAAAGCATTCGCCCAAGTGAAGTAAGGCGCATGCACACACAATGTATATATATGTATATATATATATAATAAGATTCAACATTAATATAAGATGATAATGATCTTAATTACATCTCAAGATTGTTTTAAGACTAATGACTTTGAAGTTTGACTCGTTCTTCCTAAATTCTATTCTAAATATAACTAATTAAAAATCATTATCAGATTCAAATTTATCTTCAAAGTGAAGGAAGATTAACCAGCAAACTTCTTTTCATACTTAACAACTAGCTAGGTTATAAAATTACTTAGAAAATAGTAATGGACTCTGTTTGTAAGAGAATTACTACTTTTTAAGTCATTTATGAAGTTTTAATTAAAGTTTTAAATTTTAAAGCACAATAAATTAACTTTAAAAAAATGAAAAACCCAACAACTCTTCAATGAGGTGAACCTCAAACAAAGGCGCACAAAAGTCCAAAAGGCTTGAGCCTCATTAAAGGTGCCTAGCTTGAACAGTATAGAGGCGCATACCCATTTTGCGCTGTGCCTTAGTACCTAGGTGTCTTAAAAAATAAAAATAAAAATAAAAATAAATTAAAAAAAAATATATTCAAAAAATTTGTTCTTAATATTTGAGTGAGCTGTGAGCTGCCCAATTCACAGACAAGCAAAATAAGAAGATCTGTTCAAATTTTTACGCCCTAAGACTACTCTCTTCTGTTATACACAAAAACTTATATAAAATAGTCATAAGTAAGTTGATACACATAAAAAAACGTAAAAGTAATTCCAATGAGATGAATTCTTTTCTTTCCACCTATTTTTTTTAAGTGCAAGTTCAAGTGATATAGCTGGCTTCCATTTTGTAGACTATTATGCCAAAATCTGACGCTAGATGCAATTGAATGACTAAATTATTGTGAATAGAAACCATCTCTCATTAGATGAAAAGGAAATATGAAAATGACTTACTTTGTAGTTTTCCCATATTTGGGGAACCCTTGCAAAGAAAAATATTGCATGTTGAGATGCCTGCAACAAACATCCAAGGATTAGAGCAATTTTGAATATTTTGTAGAAAAGGACAATCAGTCTAGAGAAAATTTTGAATAATTTGTAGAAAAGAACAATCAGTCTCCGAAATAGCTTATAGTGTTTAACACAGCAGAAACGGGACAAATGATTAGAGGCAGAAAGTAGGAACCACTTACATAAAGTGCTTCAAAAAGAATGGGGTCTATTTGACCAGCTAAAATTGTAGGTGCTACAGCACAATATCTAACAGACAGTTATTCAAGGAAAAACCACCAGATATAATCAGTTTAGCAGCCATATAAATACTAGGAAAAATATCACAAAAATGTTAAGGATACAGTAAGGCCCGGATCCATATTGTGATCCCAATTGGCTGAGAATAATAATACATAATGGCAACAAGAATTATAGCTGCAAAGAGCATAAACAATATAAACTTGTTAAACTCAACATTATACAAGGACTATCAGAATAATAAGAGCATACTGCAATTATATGCAAGAATTCTGAGTGCATACACAAAGGCATTCATCAAACCATGTTTGATCAGTTATAAAATATACCTTGGATTAGAAGAAAAGCAAGTTCCCCATAAGCAGAAAATGGGAGACCTTTATGCAGGCAATAAGACAAAGCAATCGTATAACCAACAACTTCAAGCTCAAATGCCATAAGGCTAAGACCCCTGATGCTGCTGTGCTTCAGAATTTTAAGTATCTGAACCAGAATAAAAATTTTAAACAGTGATGGACTGCATTATGATTGATATCATAGACAACAGAACACAATATAAACAACAAAGACATACATTGATGGAAAAGAAATATTTTTTTAGGTTTTAATTCTATGCACAAGATGTCCTTGCTTAGTAAGAGAAACCCAACATATTAATCTCATGAGAAAATCATACATCCAAAACTAAAACACAGATAAATGCATGAATCTAAATTTCCATAGGTAACAAAAGTGAGATATTTTCATGAGATGTAAGCTTCAATAACGAATCATGCTTTTATACAAAAAGTAATTAACCTGTTTCTAATGAATAAGACACAACATCTGAACACATTTAAATGGAAATTAATTTAGAAAACATAAATAAGCAAATTACTTATGATGGCACAAAAAAACATGTTATATTAATAATAATGGTGTGCTTGGCTGTGGTTGGAATGAATTGAGATAAATTGGAATAGAAGTTTGGAATTTAAATTTATCCATGTGGTTCAGCTTGGTTAACGCTAACAAAAACAAAAACCTTTCAGTTGAAGTTTGAACTATGGAAACAGATCATGTAATGACTCTTACCCTAATTAGTTTCCTCTTTATAAATTAAAATTGATATTACTTTCAACCATTTCCAATATAATCTTTGAGTTCTTCCATAGTTATTAAAAACATGCTTGAAGTCCGCCTCAGACTCCAACTTAAACGCTTCGGAGCCTCAAAGGCACAGGACATTAAAAAGGTGCCCCAAGGCACGTGCCCGGCCTAGAGGCTCGAGGCGATTTGAGGCACGCCTTAGTAAAGTGTAGTCTTTTTTTTTTTTTTAAAGTTTTTAAGAGCTTGATAAATTTAAGCCATTAGACAATCTACAAATTAAATCTCAACCCTTAAATACAAAAGTTTTTTTTTTTATTTTTTCAGCATTTAAGAGTTGGATACATATGGCCGTTAAATAATCATCAAATTAAATCTCGACCCTTTTAAACAAAATATTTTTTTAATTTATTTTTATTTCTTAAGAACTAGATAAATATAAGACATTAGATAATATCAAATTAAATCTTAATATTCACTTCAAGTGTTAGGTCAAGTGCAAAAAAGGTCTTTTGATAAAAGAAAAAGAAAGCTTATTGATTCTCCTAGACTTGGCCATGAGGAGTCTAAATTTGAAGGAGAAGAATACCAAGATAAGGAGGATGAATATGAGAATGAGTGGGAGAATAATAATGAAGAAAATGATGAAGCTATTGAACTTGATAGCATTTAGGATTTTCTAGCATAATAGTATTTCTTAATAGTAGTAGAGTAGTAGTAAATCCGAATCATAATAGTATTTCTTAATAATAGTAAAGTATGGTAGTGTAATGTTTTTTTGCTACATCACTAATGTGCTATTTCGCTCTATATACGTTTTATCCAAGTTTGAACTTTAAACTTTGACTTTTCTTATTTTATGTAACTTTAGTATTTATTATGAATTTTATGATTTTTTAACTTCTTTTAAATTTTTTTGCGTCTTGCTTTGCAAAAGTGTGCACCTAGGCAATTTGACCCCTTAGCACCTTGAAACTCCTTGCACTTTTAAGAACTATGAGCTCCTCTGGTTTTACAACGGTTCTAGCTTATTTTGCAAAGTTAATTTAGGTATCCCATTCAATTGAATGACACATGATCCAATGAAGAACAATACTAGACTACCAGGCAATATTTAATAGATCTAAACTAGTAAAAGGATAGTTAGACTGTGGATTGGAAATTTGGTACAAACTGTTTAATCAGAGGCTAATCAGCAATCACTATAACATGAAAGTTTGACTGAAGGGTATATGATATTGCTTCTATATTTATCTTACTCTGAAAGACTCTTATGTATGCCATGTTTGATAGCATACAAGTGATGTGGGATAAAACTACCAAATTACTCATTTATCGTGTCCACTTTCCTCTTTTTCTTATGTAATTTAAATGACTTTCTATATAAATCCACAAAAACAAACAAAACCAATGAATGAATAATATCACCTTAAAGGGACATAAAGGAATGACACCGAAAGTCAGATTGCCAACAGTTTCCATGATGGCAAATATCTTCAATCAAGATAGCGAAAACTTGGAACTTTACCATGCCACATTTGTAGATCCACCCCACTTTGACTTCACCCTTATACTTAGACTACATGTTTCTTGCACCCATAACGTGAAGTTGGTGATGACATCGAAACAATATTAATAATTCTTAGATGTCAACTAGAAAAATTACCTATCAATTGTCAAAGTAAACTAGGACCTTTGCAAATAAAACACATATTAACTTGGCACTTTAACATGCCACATTTGCCGACTTAACCCACTCTGATTCCACTCTTATGCTTAGACCTCATGTTTCTTGCACCCTCATCAAGGAGGTGATCATGGCATTCAAATCAATATCAATTCTAAGATGGCAACTGGAAAATGTACCTAGATCTCTTAAAAGAAGACAGATATAACTTGCAGTGTTAGCATCTCAATTTTTGTATGTCCACCCCCTCCTATTTCGACTACTATTAGCCTATATTTTCTTAGACCGTTAAACTAAGAGTAGATCGTAGATCAACAAAGCAATAGGACTTCTTATACGACAGCTGGCAAGCATACCTGTCATACTATAAAAAGCTAATATCTCTGCAAATAAGACAGATTTAACTTGCCATTAAACATGCCAAATTTTGTACAGCCATTCAACTGATTTTCACCACTACTCTTAGCTTCTTGCACCCTTAGAGTTGATCAAAGGACCAAAATAAATTCTTATATGCAAACTGGCAAACATACCTATAATATACCTATTAATTGGTATAGAAAGCTAAGATCTCTTTGAATAAGACAGATATAAGTAGGTGCTTCACATGACAAACTTTGTAAATCCACCACACTGAGCTATATAACTATACTCAGCCTATAATTTTCTTGTACAAACTCAGCACTGGTCAAGGCCGTAGACCCATAGAAATTCTTAGATGCCAACTGGCAAACATACCTATCAATTATTATAGAAGGCTATGATTTTCTATCATTTTAATAATTCTGTATAAGATGTTGAAAAAAAAAGTAGGCACAAACCTGCAATATCCTAATCTAATGTACAAATAGGATTTTCAACTCTTAAAGCATAGAGCCAGGGAATTTTCCTTAACGAGTTTCTTTTCATTCAACTAATACTAGAACACATATGCCACCTCACCTAGGATGACAAAAGTTCTAAATGGGATCTCCTCTTAACAATTTTTAACAATGTTATCATACCATATAAGTGAACTACATGACATATACCAATAAATGTAAAATTTACATCAAAATTAATAAGTCAAAACATATACTTTTGCATACTGATAACAGCCTTCTGTCAAAACACTTTCAGGGAGAACCTCCTCCACCATATTCATCAGATCACAATCAACCAAAAAAAGGAAGCTCATTTGACATCCACATTAACATCAGGTCATAGTCTTCAACAAATTCCGTTCCACATGCCTCTATTAGTCCGATTACCAAGAATTTCAACTTGAAGTAACGATTCTATAACTTCATTTTAAAGATGTTCAACTTATTTATTAACATCATCAATTCACAAGAAAAAAAAAAAACCCCTAGATTCATCGCTAATGGATCACAAAAATCAAAGCATCAAAACCAAAGAATCAAAAGAAACAGAATAAAAAGGCAAGATCAAGGAGAATTCATACCTGGGGGAGCTTAACAGTGGTGGAGGCAGCGACGATGCAGTAGCCAAGGATCTTGGAGATGAGAGGCAGCAAACACTGCTTTTCCGGGAACTGGCCGGCGGTGAGCGATCCCATCACGCAAGTCAGATTCAACCCCAGGATCTCCATCTCCATCTTCCCTTACCTTGCCGATAAGGGCTCGATTCGAGCCTCGTGGATGACCTAAACTTTGGATGCCGTGCCGGAAGAGCTCGACAGGCGGCTTGCCTTTGGTCTCAGTAGAGACCACGAGGGAGAAGATGGAGATCTAGGGCTTGGGAGTGGACTGGCGGGCTCGGCGCTCGGAAAGCAAGAAAAAGGAGAAGGGGGAAGAGGAAGAGGAATGTGTGTACTTAAATAAATAAATAAATAAATAAATATTTGTAAGTTATTTAAAAGTCAATGGGTAAATTAGTTTTGGTAGAGGTAAAAATAAATAATGTAAATAATTATAAATAATAAAAGAAAGGAAAGAAAGAAAAATGTGATATATATATATATAGGAATAATGTATAATAGATAAAATAAAAATAAATAATAAATGTATTTAATAATTGAGAAAAATATATAGATATGTAGAAAAAAAGTAAAATGTAACAAAATTCAATCTTTCTTGCTGACAATAAAAATGAATAAATAATAAATTATAAGGTGGTTCTTTTTGTCTTTTTCAATGTGAGACAAAGATATACATCCTCACAAGTAATGCTAACTAGAATGAAAGCATTGGGGATTAATGCTTTACGGATGAAGTAATTAATGCCATAGTGGGATCCTTTAACATCTGTGTCATAACAAAAAAAACAAAATCAAGAATGGGAATTTAGGGGTTGTGTTGGTTAGCTGCAAGTGAAATTACATATAAAAGACTGTTTGGTAACCTCCAAATAGATGTAGGTAGATGTACAAAATGTTTTATATGTAAAACTATATTTGGTTGCTTGTAAAATTATTTTACATGTAAAATATTTTACTAAGAGCCTTGTTTTGCAGGATGCTCACTTACAGCTTCTCAATACTTCATCATTCCAAACATTTCCATTGCTTTCCAAAGAATATAAGCTTATAGAAACCGAAGGGATCTCAAAGCTCTAAAGAGCCGACAGAGAATGCCGCCACTACAGCAAAGGTTCAACGAGAAACAGTGTTTGAAAAAGAGGCCCTACCTAACAACCGTCTCACGTAACCTCCCTTTCTTCTACAACCCTAGTTTTTCCGTAGCCGCTTCAAGCTCCGCTTCGGTAACCATCGTAGTAGGAACCACCAACGGTGGAGTCAATGCGCCACTGCCAACGTTGTTGCTACTTTCGTCTTCATCGTCCAAATCGGGATCGGGATTGGGGTCGGGATCAGGTCGGCTAGGGCTAGCATTGTCGTCACAGGTGGGGAGGAGTTGGTGTTGGGGGTTGTTGAGGAGGAGGGATTGGGCTTCGTCGTACTCTCGAGTGGTGGTGTGGAGAAAAGAGAAGAGGTGCTACGCTGATGATGCTGATGTAGTGCCCCAATTAAACTTTTTAAAAAAAATAATTAAAAAATAATTATTAATTATTGAGAAATAATTATTAATTATTGAGATAGAAAATTTAATTAGTTTTAAAAAATAAATTTAATGAAATTAAATTTTTAGAATTTCATTAGATTGAGTCATTGAGATAAACTGATGTTGACGGTGTGTCCCAATTAAAAAAATAATTAAACTTTTTAGAAATTCATTAGATTGAAATAAATTAGTTTAAAAATGAAATAAATTAGTTTAAATCAACTAATTTTTTTAATCAACTAATTAGTTTAAAAAATGAATTTAATGAAATTAATTATTTTAGTTTAAATTATTTTTTATGAATAATAATAATAATAATAATAATAATAATAATAATAATAGTAGTAGTAGTAGGGGGTAATATCACACATTCACTTATATGGTAACCATATCTTTTAACTTACATTAAACCAAACAAATAAAAAGTAAATGTAGCATTTCTAATTACAGCAAACCAAACAAAAATGATGTAAATTAAAATGCAGCATTTTCACTTACACTGTAATTCCACTTACATATAATTTCATTTACAGGCAACCAAACAACCCCTAAGTGAAGTTACAATATAAGTGAAAATATCGTATTTTAATTTACAACATAGCTGTTTGGTTTGTTGTAACTTGTAATGTTGTATTTGTGTTTTGGCTGTTCGGTTTGATGTAAACAAAGGGGTATAATTACCATGTAAGTAAAATGGTAAGATTACCCTTTTTACATATTGTTAACACTAGTTATTTAATATTATTTATAAAATCTTTTAATTATATACTATGTTTCAATTTTATTCCTAAAAATTACTAATTACTTTAACTCTCATTATTTAAGGTTAATGCTAATTTAAAAATTTTATCCATATTCAAAAAATAAAAATAAAGGAATTTAGCATAAAACAACAACACTCCTACAAAGATCAGTAACATCCTTCAAAAGCACACACATAGAATCAAAAACAAAAATTTGATCTTCTCAAAGAGCACTCGCTAAGCACCCATCAAACTTCGAAATAAGAAATTCACAACAATATTGCTCAACATGCATTTCATCAAACACCTCGAGTGTATTAACATTCAACAACCATCAACATAGAATCAAGAAACAACAACTGCTAGCGAATGTGAAATCATGCAATCAAAAATAAATATTTGGATTATTTTCAAACAGGCATTCCATCAAACATTTCAAGTGCATTACCATTAACACAAAAATCCACCGGAG
Source organism: Dioscorea cayenensis subsp. rotundata (assembly GCF_009730915.1). NCBI lineage: Eukaryota > Viridiplantae > Streptophyta > Magnoliopsida > Dioscoreales > Dioscoreaceae > Dioscorea > Dioscorea cayenensis. The sequence goes on from NC_052484.1 coordinate 13,876,901, forward strand.
AAGAAGAAATAACACTTGAAATTCCCAGACGTAATCCAGCAAAATTAAGAAAAAACTTAAAACATTGCACAACATTATATAACCATTTCCATATTAAACCAAAAAAACCTCTTATCAGGTTTGGATTCAGAGGCGGTGGAGAGGCCGATGAGGAGATTAGCGAAGGTGCCGATGATGTACTTGTGAGCTTGGCGCAGCCCGCGAGGCTTAAGCAGAGGGCAGCGACCATCTTTTCCATGGATCGGCGGAAGTCGGCGTAAGGGTCGGGGGAAGAAAGTGGGGACGGCGAGGCCGGAAGAGCCAAGGGGATGGTGGCGGAGTCGACAATGGCGGTGGCAAGGTCAAGTTGGGTTTCGGATTCAAAGATAGAGGTGTGGAGGGTGGGAGTGGTGATTATAAGGGTTATGTTTTACAGTATTTCCACTTACATCTAATTCAACTATAAGTGGAAATACTGTAAAACATGCCTCTCATGTAAAACTTGTCACATGTGAAACTATTTTCACAGCAAACCAAACACTCACTTACATGTAAAATGACTTACATCACAGCTACTTACAGCTAACCAAATAGCCCCTTAGTGACATGTGGAAAAAAGAGAATGTTTGGTAAAAGAAAGAAGAAGGAGATATTGTCTAACAAACATCATAGAAAATAAATTGATGAAGGATGATTCAGGTTATATTAGCCTTGATAAAACTATAGAGCTAAAAGAGATTGAAGCACATGTGTCCATGACGAAATCTCTAGATGAAGCTGCTTCAATTAATGAAGATGTGTTTGTAAAAATGGAAATAGGTTACTTGATGCAAAAGCTGATGCACTAGCAATGCAAGCTAAGAAATACCAAATTGAGAAGTAGAGAGTACATAAAATCAAAGAAAAACACAAGGTATTGGAAGCAGAGAAAAATTGATGTGAAGCCAAGACCAAGGAAGAAAAAAAGGCATCTATAAAGCAAAGGAGCAAGAGTATGATTTTCAAAGCAAATTCCATGCCAATCCTTTACCATGAGGGTTCTATATTGGAGATGATGTGTTATTGAGTATTTAAGGAGATGCACCTAGTCAGCAGAGTACCACATTAGAATTATGGAGATAGTCTGCTAATTTTATATTTCCAATATAGGTAACAACAATTTAATGACCTATAGGTAAAATGATTAGATAAGACTTATTTAGTGGAGTAAGGATTGAAAAGAATTTGGCATAATGGCACATATGGCCACTAGTGTCATGGGGTTGATCTGCCCTGATCCACATCGCGCGGTCCTTACACTCAGTAAGTCAGCCTCACTCGATAAAGGCTAAGACTCGGCTAAGGCAAGAAGAAAGAAGAAAAAAGGAGACACCTATATGAAGAGAGAAAAAAACTAACTCTCTAAATAAGAAGGTTTTACAGCCACACCTTGGGCCATACCGCCCATATCATGTCTTATCGACCATGTCTTGTGCCCATGCTCGTCAGTTCGCGCCATGCCCACCACGTCCCGTGCCATTCCGGGTCATGTCATGTGTTCATACACCATAAGAATAAAATGTGGAAATCAAAAAATAAAATGAAACTCTATAAAATTATAATTTTCAAAACTTATTTTTTATTTCTACGATTTATTATTAATATTTTAATAAGATATTAAATCTATGTGATTTTTTTCACATTGATTTTCTTCATGATATATTCAATAACTTCACAAGATGAGAATCATGAGATGAAAAAATAAGTTAATATGTTAGAGATAATGAACATTCAAACAACACAATTTATAAAGCACAACAAAATCTCTATATTGCTACAATAAACATCATTATAGAACAACTAACAAACATTATAAATATCATGACTTAAAAACATCAGAACTTATAAATGCTTACAAAACAACAAACAAACAACCAACAACTCCATATAGGTAACTATAAATCTCCATATTACTACATATGAAATTTCACAACATACAACACATCAAACTTACCTATAAATACATATTAAACTAGTTATGAACCTCCTCACATAAGTACTCCATATAAAACCCATAATACTCCACATTCTACATATATTACTCACACAAAATAAAAAATGAGAACTCTCATCACAAATAAGTCACCACTATATATAAAGAGTATAGTCATCCTCCATCGCCAAGATGAAGTCATTTCGCCTGAAATTAATAAAAGAAAACAGGAACATTAATACAAAAGGAAAGATATAAAATGTAAGCAATGAACAACTATGAAAAATGAAAATAAAAAATTTCTTACCATCACATCCTAGGTGCCAGTTGACTGAGACAAATAATTTTCTTACCCAAGCCTTGCAAAATTCCTCACGCATTCCAAAGAACATTCGAGCACGTGTGCATTAGCCATCAAGTGTTCATACACCATAAGAGCTTATTCTATAAAATATCCATAATGTATCAATTTCATGCACTCATCTTGAATTTCTATTGCAAATCTCATTGATTAACTGAAACTGACCGACGCAAATGAATTTCTACTAGTGGTGTCATTTTCATCTAGTAACCTAGACAAATATTTTTTCCTTATTTCTAATTTTTCACGGGATGGTTCTCTACAAATTCTATGTATTTTGTTTTGTGCCAATAATAGTCTGCATAGGCCATTGCTAACACTGTTATTTGCATAAAGTACAGTTCGTCATCTTCTTCAAAATAATCCATCTATTGTAATATTTGAAATAAAATAAGTAAACTTCATATTTTAAAATAAATATACACACATTATAATCTTTGCAATGGAAAAGAAATTGGATGTAGCATACAAAAGTAAAGGTGGTATGATCATAGAAAATTCATTAATAACTCTCTTTTACTATTAGAAAGTTTAACTTGTCATATCATGCTCTACTTATATCTGCTAATGCAAAGATGAAATACGGAACATTATATGCATGCAAACATGGATAATGTGCAGTAATAGTGATGTTAGATTGTTACTCCTAATTTTGAAATCATGCAATAATTATCTATTTATATAAGCCATAGTACTATTGTTGTTGGGTAAATAATCTTTAATTGTCATGATATGCTTAATAAAATCTATTTTTGATGGATATACAAGGGTTAGATAGAATCTATTGTTACAAATGCATCAAACATATAATTAGAACCAAATTACCAAAATACATAAGTGAAAAACAATATCATAATATACTACAAGCTTACTAATAAAACTAAAGTAGAAGCTGATAAGTTAGACATTTTCATGTCAAGATTGCAACAATGGCAAGATGCATGCACACAAACATAATTACTTGGACAATTCACAACCCCATTAATTTAAGCTAGAAGATAGAACTACAAGATCAATGTTTCAACACTACTAAGCGATCCTTTTTCATCCAGGAAAGGTGGTAAATTTGAGTGGTTTTCATAGCAAAGCACATAGGAAAGGGTCAAATTTAATGCAAATAAATAAATAAATTAGAACTTAGAAGGATGACCCATGAACTTACCAGTTGATAGGTACACATATGCTAAGGAATCAAACTTCTAGATGCTTTATTACATATTTAGAAAAAAAAATTAGAGATCTCATAGAAGTTCATGGCAGTAATTCATATAGAAGGGAAAGATCTTTTCATTTTATTTAATGAATGATCAATACAATTCTCCCACATACCTAAAAATATCAAATATTGCAAACAACATCAGAAAAAATTGAAAATTAGAGAAAAAGATATAAGGTCAAAATAAAATGGAAAATAATTGCCAAATTCACAGAGATTATTAATGGAAGAAAACAACCTAAAAAAAGAAAATATTAACAAAATTGACAATAAAGAGGGGAAAAAAAGAAAGCAACCCCTAAATGGGAGAAAAGGAAATACTTTGTAGCTGATCACAGGCAAAACAAATTGATGACAAGAGAATGGCTAGATCTGCTGGGATATTGGCAAGAAAACCACCTGATTTTTAAATAAACTAGTTGGATTGAGGAAAAAAACAAGATCTTCAATCCCAACCCTTCTCGATTGTTCCTAAGAAGAACAATACCAAAGTTGGGAGATCATCGGATTTAGGAAAGAGAAAGCACGGATACCGTGAATGCTCACCTTTCGTACTTTTTCAACTGGACCCTTGAATCCCTCACGTGATAGTCACATGAGGGATTTTGGTTTCAGGATTTTGTTTTACGGCCATTTTGGCCTTAAAACATAATCCACCACTCATGGGATTTAGAAATCCCGTTGAAAAACAAATTCTATGAAACAAACTATAGATCTTTAAAGTCAAAGGATTTGGACATACATGGAAAACCAAATCCTGCAAAATAAACACACCTATAAGTGTTTTACATATAGGCTAAGAGACTCTTTTATAGTCCATCCCAAACATAAGGGATGACTAGGATAACTCCATCCAAGGGCTCACAAAAAGTCAATGCTCATGTCACAACAAACACAGACACAACCATGCCATCTACAATAACACTATAGATGCCACTGTTCATCTATCCTTATCTCCTCACCACAATATAGCTCTGGCTGCTTGTGCTTCAATCTAACTAGGCACTGACCTATTACGCCTATACACGCATCTATCCCAGCCATGCGCAAGCCCGCCTAGTCTGTCATCCAATCGTCCTCTGTCATGCGTGCCACCCCCACTCACTTGGTCAAGTGCCCACAGCCACGCACCGGTGTGCATCACTCAGTCCGCATGGTTGTGCTCCCGCGCGCTGCCTACCTGTTTGGCTCGATTCGGTTACCCCAACTAGGTGGGGCACCCACTTGTGCCTAAGTCATCCAACTGATCTCAATCATTTTAGCATAAAATCAAGATCATAACCGAGCGAACGGGTGAAATCCCTTACATACCACATGCTATTTTGTACAAATATAGATTACGAGATCTTTTAAGCAAAGGCAAATAATGATAATGAAAGTGGTTTCAGATTCCATATTTCAGTCCAAATTCCAACCATGGCCTTTCTCCCTAGGCCTTGCTTGGGATGAGGTTTTTGGGGGTTTTGTAAGGTAAGGTTGTCGACCAAGCCATGTTTGGATCCAAGGTAAAATGAAGTGTAAATGGAGGGTTGAAAAACCTCCATTTAATCCCATTTCTCAACCCTCCAAATCGAAGAGTTAACAAGGTTTTGATTTTTATGGACTAAAATGACCTCATGCTGAAACTGAAAAAATGAAACAGAACAGATAGTGGCGGACAATGATAAGAAAATGGGAAGCCCTTATGGATCATAGCGGCATCCAAAGAAAAGGGGATTATCGTTTTGGTTCTTCAATTCAATAATGAGGAAAAGAGGTATGATGTTTGTTTTCTCCTTTGTTTTTTGTTGATCCTTTTATGGTTTTCTCTGATTTGTATGTGTGTGTTTTTTCCATGGATTGCTCCGTTCTTTGGTTCGATTGGATTCATTGTGCTTTTTTTTATATATATTTTATTATAACTTCATACTGGGATGCTAGCATTTGCAGAAATTTGTGGTTTGTGGAAATTTGTAGAAATTTATTTTTACAGGTTGTTTGATGTCCGTTAGATTATTTTGTTAATTATTATCATTTGTCCTTCTATAAATTTGAAAAGAAAACCTATTTCTCTCTTAGATATGGATTCTTATGTTTTTAGATCTCAAATTTATTTGAATTATGAATTTTTTTTTTATGTAGTCGACTAGGAAACGGCTTTTTACTTAGACTGAACAAGGAGATGCATTAGTATTTATGGTACATTAGTATTTCTTATTAGTGTGAGTGTTGTTATGATGTTTTGAGCTTACACAATAGGTTGCAGTTCAAACTCACTAATGGACCATAGATATTATGCAATTTTGTGAGAAAATACTTGAAACATTTTTCAAAACTTTGCTTGCGCTTGGCAAGACTTAAATTTTTTGTGTTTCATGGTCACACTGCACATTTGTTGCTACATTATGTGGAAACTTGCCATATTCCCGTATAACCCTGAAGAAAGAAAAAGTAGTTTACTTTTTAATTATCAAACACTATAATCTTATTCTTATCACAAAGTACAATTTGTATTAGGTTAAACACAGTCATTACTTAAATGCATCTGAATTCTTTCTCTATGATTATGGTGCATAAGTTTTGTTGCTCTAGCGTGGATATGGCATTGCGAATTAGATGTTAAGTTAGTATTACATCATTTGATTTTAGTTGATTGTAATATGTTGATTAATAAAATAAATGGTTTGTTGTAGGTCTTATCATATGCCATTGGATTTATGAATTTGAGAATCATATTTCGGATGTTGTTATTTCTTGATAATTGCTATTATCTTGATTCCTTTTACTTTTTTTTTTGGCAAATATTGATAATGAGTTTTTTTTAGATGGCCAACCAAAAAATTTGTTGGACAATCCTTTCATAAAACTGCAACAATTGCACTATTTAGCATCATATCAACTTATTATTATAGTGATTAGTTGGATTGCGAGGTGCAAGAAGAAACATAAATATATTAACAATCAAATTACCTGTGAATTACGCCAAGTAGACCAAGCAAGAGATGAACTAATGTGACATTTGCTTTCAAGTGATCTTTGCCATAACATGATAAGAATGAGTCCTAGAAATTTTCTAGGATTATGTGAAATATTAGTTAGAGAGGAAGGTCTTAGACCAACTTTACAAGTGTCCGTCGAGGAATAAGTTGCAAAAACTCTTTATTTATTAGGGCATAATGTCTCTCATCGTGACCTATCTTTCATCTTCCGGTGTTCTCGTGAAATAATCTCCCATCATTTTCATAATGTATTGCAAGCTATAGTAGAGTTAGAAGAAAAATACCAAGTGCAACCAAATGGCTTACAAATCCCTTCAGAAATATTTAGCATCAGTAGATTCTATCCATATTTTAAGGTAATCGAATCTCCAATGAATTTTAATCTTTTTACAATTATGTAGACGATGTGAATAAAGTATTAAATTTATCCCAGGATTATGTTGGTGTGATTGATTGAACACATATTCGTGTAAAAGTTTCCAATGGCGACACCCCTAGGTATCGTGGAAGGAAGGAATACCCAACACAAAATGTGTTGCTTGCATGTATATTCAATTTAAAATTCACTTATGTGTTACCTGGGTGGGAGGGCACAGCATATGATTTGACAATCATGAAAAATACGTTAACTAGAGCTTGCCCACTAAAAATTCCTGAAGGTAATTGTTGATAAGATCCAATATTTTATTAAATGTCATATATACACAAGCAATGTAATAACATAGTTCATTTAATGTTTAGGAAAATATTATCTTGTTGATGCTTCATTCATGTTAAGAAGTGGGCTTATTTCACCATATAGAGGAGAGTGATATTACTTGAAGGAATATTCAAGGAACCTACCACGAAATCCACGTGAATTATTTAATCTTCGCCATGCATCTCTATGAAATTCTATCGAACAAGCATTTGATGTCCTCAAGAAACATTTTTCTATAGTAGGGAGCTCAACAGAGCCACATTATGGTTTGAAAACACAGAAAGAAATTATTTTTTCATGTTGTATTTTACACAATTATTTAATGGGTGTAGACCCTGATGATACATTAATTGCTTAAGTTGATAATGAACTTAGTTATGAAATACAAGATGAACATAATGACATCAGGGAAAACAATGAAGAAACAATTGCAGGAGAAATTATTAGGGATGATATAACATCTGAAATGTGGGTTAATTACATAGAGTAAGTTATTGGTGTGTTATTAAATGGATTCTATTGTTTTTGTATTGTATAACATTTTTTTTAAATGTTATGTACTTGCATGCACGTGATGTAATGTATTGTTAAATGCATTCTCTTGTCTTCTAGTTGATATATTTTACTTTTTAAAATGGAATCTCTTGTTTGTTTAAATTCAAGATTCGATATTGTTAAATGGTATATTTTATTTCATTGTGTGCCTTCTTGCAATTTTTTTAATTACATATGTACATGGACTTTTAATATGTCAATGCTATTAATAATTATATGCTCTTATTGATGTAGTTAAAATATGTCAAAGAGGAAATCAAGTTCAAATATTCACAATGGAAGTAGCACGTGTACATGGACTTTTAATATGGATGATGCTTTGATTGATGCATGCTTGCATCAACAAACAATGAGAAATAGAGTTGATGGAACATTCACTACACACGCATTAGAGAACATAGTTTAAGGACTGAAATGTAAATTATGGACAAGCCAATAGACAAAGATAGGACTCAAAGTCACATGAAAAATTTAAAGCGAGCATTTATAAGGTGTATGACGTTTTCAAGAATGGAATGAGTGGATTCACATGGAATCCAACTATAGAAATGTGGAACAGTGAGCCTAAAGTATGGCAACATTTAATTGAGGTAATTTTTTTTTAATAATGATTATTTCTATGCACATTTTGATACAGCATTGTTTTACATATAGACCAAACCAAAAGATGTTGAAAGGATGAACAAAAGGGTCATAAATTATGGGAAACTTATTCAACTTTATGGGTAAGACAAGGCAACTGAGCAACAAGCTGAAAGTACGTTAGAAATGAGGTGATGAATGCGAAATGAAACGAATACATCAGGAAACACAATAAATAAAATTGATTTATTAGTTTCACAGAACACTCTGAACTTATAAAATTTGGGTGAATATGAAAATATAGGTGTGCATGAGAATAAAGGGGAAGATGAAGCATCACCAATGGCTACAAATCAACAATCTTAATTTCAAGCTCCAAGTTCATCTAGGTCCAAGAAGAGCAAAGGATGTGTTAAAAATGATGATAACTTTGAGAAGTTGTCTACAACAATTGAGACGGTAGCTGATGCTATTCTTTAATCAACCAATATGTTTATTCAAGCATCTACCACCAATCCTACGAAGGATTACAATGTGTAGGGCATGCTTAAAGATTTAGGGATCTCACACCCTATTCTAAGAAAAGCTTACATGTTTCTCATTAAAGATTCTAAGTTATTGGAAGGTTTAATTAGATGTCCACCCGAGGAACGCAAGTCTTTATTGTTGAGTTGGTTGGGTTATGGTGATGATCCGCACGAGTGATGTGAAAGGTTAACATCCTCTTTATTACAAACATCGAATAATTTGGGGTATATTTATGTAAGGTTATGCATGATTTGGTTATTTTTGCAGGTTAAGCAAAAGATTGAAGGCATGTGTTTTGGCTTGGCATTTGCATCCTATAAGGTTTGGAGTTTTTTTGTTTTTTTTAAGGATAAATAAATCCTATAAACATGGTTTTCTTGCACATAGGGAACTAAACATGGTGTTGAAGCTATACAAGACTACCCAAAAGCAACAAGCAGTTTAATTTTTTCAAGGTTTTGGGACTTGTTGATGATGTTTGACCTTGGAATTTGTAATGAGGAATTTAGATTGTACTCATCAACTATTTTATTTGAACAATCATGAGTTTGCTAGAATTTTCATCTTCTTTTTATGGTTTTGATATCTGAAAAACTTGGTTTTTTTTGCTGGTCTTGTTCATGCTTTGCCATCAAATGTAGAATTTTGGCATTGATCAATGTGAGAATGAGAAGTTTGAATTGAACTATCAGGTGGTTTATATGAATAATCAAACGCTCACTGGGTTTTTTTCTTATATGGTGCTTGAAATTTTGAAAAAATGATTTTTTTTACTGCTCTTCTTCATGTTTTGCCGGAATATGTACAATTCTAGCATGAATTGTGTTGGGAATGTGAAGTTTGAATGGATTGTGTTGGTCATTGTGATAGTATAATTTGAATAATGGAAGTTTGATGGGGTAGTCCAAACAATTGAGAGTGTTGAAATTGTGAGGATTTATATAATTATTTTGTTTGAAAGATATGGTATGAAATGTGTGTGCAATCTGGTCAGGTTGCAAATTATTAGCCTATGATCTTGTTACAGATTACTTTCATAATTCTGGAACCTGTCATATGACTATAGTTTCTATGATTTCAAGCTAAATCTTTTTATTAAATGTATTTATCCCTCAACATTAAAGTTTCTCTTCATTTACACTACAATAACAAACTTGGATGAAAAGCAATAAAGAACAAAAATTGGCATACATACTTCAAGGGTATTTTAGTAATATTAGCGTAAAACCTTATCTTCTATTACCTTCAATCCAAATAATAGGAGGTTTGATATCTTTCATTTACCTTACCTTAGCCCCCAAACAAGATATAATTTAAAATTTCCATCTCTCTTACTTTACCCTACTCTACTCTCCTTTATGAACCCCTCCTTCACCTCATCCAAGCAAAGTCTGAACATCTAACAAAGTTAGCACTTGACATTAACATTTAGAGCTAAACATTCTAAACATTAAATATGAGTCATTTTTATAATAAAAATATAGGTAATAAACTACAAACTACCCATGCAAGAAATGTTTCAAATGAATGAATTTATACCAACTTCAAAAATGACTGGAATTGAACTAACAAGGCAATTGATCAATCCTTGAGGTAATATCCCTCATATCATACGGAAAGTTCAGAAATATATCCCTCGTATCAAAGATTGCAGTGTCATAATAGTTTATAATTCATTATAAAGCTTTCTAAGTCATCAAATTTATTTCAAGTAGAGCAAACAAATGACATAACAAAAGCTATCAATTTTTCTCGTTTATTTCTTCTAGGGAATCCAATTACACAAAAAATCTTCTAAATTAAAAAAAGAATTAATGAGAAACTAGACCAATTGCTCATTGAAATAACGTAATCTAATCAAATGAGAATTAAAACATGATAAAGAACTCAAAGAATGATACCTTACAAACATATCCATAGGCATTCTCTTTCTCGGAATACTCCAACATGATGAGCCGATCCCCATACGTCAAAACCCTTATTTTGTGACGGAAACATTAGAACATGGGTGAAATCCGCTGATTGGCGATTGGTTTCTGCTTCCGATCGAGAGTCGACGAGATGAATATAGTGAGCTCGGAGGAGAAGATGGGGATGGGGTTTGGCAGGGCTTTGTTCTGGTGATTGAATCTTTTATACTACTACCTTTAACGGGTCTTGGATCCGGGTTGAGGCGTTCAACCAACTCGGTTCATGCGTTGATAGAAACTAAAAACTACAAACTAGAAAGCTCTCAAATAGATTCGGGTATGTGGGTTTTAAACCCATTAAGAATAGATATAATCATCGGCCCCCTCATTTGATATGGAAACTAGAAAGCTCTCAAATGGTGTCATTTAAAAATGAAGGCCCTAATGTTCTTTTAATTATGTTTTGATAAATAGGCAATAAGAGCCCCTATTTAAGAGAAATCAAGGATGTGCATAGACACAGAATTAATACATTAACTCATCTACGCCCTCATCTTGTGACAGTTTTAGGGTTTAATTTTAAATCCTCACTAAGACAAACACCATATGCAAGAGATCTGATATTTAAAGCTATTGATGTTGAAAGTCATTGATAATTATATTTTTTTTACATAATTACTAATAAAAGAAAAAAAATTCCAATTAATTTAGGAAGAAGTGATACATCTTTTCAAGAAAAAATAAAACAAATCTAAAAATAATATAACATCAACAAATTAAACAAAGAAATGTGTGTTCTTGTCCTTGTCCTTAAAAAGACAACAATAAAAACAATAATAATGGTAATAAAAGTAGTAGCAGTAATAATAATAGCAATAATAAAATTGAAATTTTCTATTAACCCATACCAACCCAACCTGTGAAATTTCTCTACTCAACAATTGATTAGTTAACTGCAATAACCATCAATCCAGATAAAGTTGAGTTAAAAGTCATGTCAACATTGGCATGGTAAGCGTATTTTCTACCACAAGTTTAGATTGGTATAAAGACCCAAAAATAACAAATCCCTCAACTTCATTCTTTGTCACAACAGAAAATTCATTAGAATTTTCAAGGACAAACACTTTCGTGAGCAAAACATCATATAAGTATTTCAAATACTTCCGACCAAACACATAACACAACATAACACATGATTGCAACTGACAGGACAAGCTCTTATTTCAATTTCACATTGAAGCATCAAATGACAAGAGAAAGGCCTCATTCACATCATCATATAATTCAAGAAAAGGAAACCACAAGCTAATAAGATCATTCAAATACTAATCAGATAGCTAATATCTTGAGTCCCTTTAGTCTATTTTCAAAATCCTATGAATAAATTTCAGGCACATTGCAATGTGAGGGACCACTTTTATCATTTATGGTATATCCATATAATGCAATAATTCCAATTTACCACCAGAACTATTAAACAACACGCAGACGTCCAGAAAAACATTATGAAGCCACACAAACAGTACACTTATCAGAAAAAAGATGCACTCCCAAATGACTTCCACAGATCCCAAACATTTAGCAGAAAGAAGTTTAACACAACAGCATAAATAATGTCTGAAACTGAAACTAATCACTGTCAAAATTTTAATTCAAGCATTATACATCAATAAAACTGAAATCAGCAGAAAAAATAAACTAATTGCTATTGTTTTTAGGCCGACGTCATGAAATGCCACCTGATTTTCTGTTTAGAGATATAGAACAGGAGGCAAGAAAGAAAGATACAGAATAGGAGGCAAGGAGGATATTTTCAGAGCCACAACCACTTCATTTTGCAATGTCAAATGTAGGTACCTGCCATTTAGAAGAGTAACAAGATACAAAAAGGTCCCACCATGTTCTCTAATACAAGACTAGTTTTTCCTTGCTATCCAAAATCCATTTTAGTTAGCTGAGTGGTCCCTATGTTTAAATACACTGGCCTTGCCTTGCCCACAGAATTTCAAAGCTATGCTTCTATATTGCAAGCTTATTCTAATTCTACCAACCTTACATTGTGAACTGTCTCTGCATAAGAAAAGGTGCCACCTCCAGACAAGTTTCATAGCTCAGGCACATCAATTTCGAAATTATGTCCATTATAGTCCTCCTAACTGATCAAAGTAGAGCTGCTCTCAAAAAGCACATTGTTGTTTTCTATTTACTTTGCACAATTAGATTAAACAGCTATGTTGTATGTGGTTAAGAAAAATCCTTTCAATCTCAATTAGTGTTTGCTGTGGTCTTGTAATGACTATCATGAACAGACAAAGGAATCAAAGGCAAAAACAGAATGAATCAGAGATTTTCATGATGTCAAATTTCTAACTTTGGTTAATCAAACAATAGAGTGATCATACAGATGCAAAACAGAAAGAGAAATACCATTAATTTGGTATTTGTACCTCCAATAGTCTTAATATGATTAGCATAAATCTAAGGAAAGAATCATCAACAAAACCTTAAGAAAAAGGATGAATCAGAGATGGCATCATGTTACGGCCAAATCAAACAGTAGAATGATAATGCAGGTGCAAGAGTTAAAGAGAAATATCAGTAATTTTAATCAAATCCAGAATCAGTGCCCTGAAAGACAACACATAGTTTGCAGTTTACATCCTCAAATTTATTGATGTAGTCATCTGGTTGACTAACTTGAATTTTAATAAATACACTTGAAAGGCAAAGAGCAAGGTTGGTAGCAAGACGTGTTTCAAATAAGCAGCTTCAAGGTGGTATCAGGAGCAACAGATCAACAGAAACACAATAAAGATGATATCCACATAATAACAACAGAAATACTCTCCAAATGTTGTACTGCAAGGGATTTATTAAACCGAACTTGGTAATTCAAGTGTCATCTAAAATGCAAATTAGTGAATTACTACGAGATGGGCTTCCACTTCTATCTATGAAACAATTTATTAAAATATAAATCCTAGTACATGTAGAAAATTATGAAGAATCACAGAGGGAAGAACTTAGCCAAAAATAAAACAAAATAAAATGAAATTGAAAAACAGAAGAAATCATCTTACAGAGGTCATTACTTTAATTTCTCAAAATAGTATTTTGGCCGAGAATTCATGAAATACACAACATCTTGAAAATAGAAACAACACCATGGAGCAAGTCCACATGAACACTGATTTGCATAGAAGACAAATTCACATTGCTTTATTTATTAAAGTGTAAAAGTCTCATCAAGGATACAAACAAGCTGAGAATTTTTATTATTGAACAACTAGAATAAAAAGAACAATATATGAAAGAACTCTGGCATGTCAAGATGTTAGAACTCTGTTTAGCCTTATATGAAGCAAAAAGGTGATATATCATTCTCCCCAACAAGTTTTATGGTGTCCATATCCAATATCCACCCCCCAAGCAGGGCAAAAGGAGTAGCATGTATAAAAGAAAATCAACTGAAACTATGTACATCTAAGTCTCTACATAGTAAAGGGACAGTGAACCTAGATATCCCTCCTGCACAAGGGGCAAGAACCATGCCTGATGAGCCAGCTATCAATGCACAACAAATGGAACATATGCTCGCAATGCGGCAAGCTCCTCACCGTCTCTCCGATCTGAAGATCCTGAGAAGCCATGACAAACACATAATCAGAAACAATCAACAAAATAAACAAAGCACAAGCTCCCTTGATTTCTGAGAAAAGTGTGAACCTGAAGACAAACCGAGCAGCATATTTTCTCTCCCGAATCATCAACATTGTTCTCTGCAGTAACACTGACCTTCGGAATCTTATCAACTGAGTCCTTTGACATGCCTTTAGTGCCACCTGTCTCGAAGAGATCAATAGCCTCAGCGAAGGGCAAGTCTACAGCATTCATCTGCACAAAAAAACAACAATAACATTAGAACTCATTGAGTTGGCAAACAAATTTTCAAGGTGAGAGAGAAGCTGATCGATTGATCACCTGACTCTGCACAGCACTCTGCACTGCAGGTCCAACCTTCTCTCTGACAAGCCTTCCACTCAGAAGACTAGTGATAATATCAATCTTCAACACAAAAACAAAAAATAAAAAGCCGAAATTTTTCACCATTAAAAACCAACCAAAAGACAATAAAATCACACCAAAAGACAAACTTTTCAAGAAAAAACATAATACCACATAGAGAATGCTCCAAATCCCGGATTCATTAGAATGCCAGAGCGCAAGAGAGGACTCAACAACCTCAATAGAGAAGACAGCGCCAGAGATGGCACCAATCCCAGCACCACGAAACAAGCCACTCTCAGTAGCAAGCCCAATGAGCGCGCCGGTCACAGCGCCAACAAAAGACCCAACTGCGAAGAAAACCCACAAATCAGACATGAAAAACAAAGAATCACAATAAAGATCTGAGCTTTTAGAGATGAAAATAAACCTAAAGCGAAGACACAGGTGACGACGGCACAAAGAAATCTTCCGAGCAAGCGAGACACCGTTGAGCGAACTCCTCCTCTTGTTCTAGCTCTGATGGAGCGAGGAGGTGGAGGAGAAGCAGAAAAACGCGGCGGTGATGAGGTTGAAGGACTGAAATCGAAGAAATCCATGGATGAGGATGGATTGGAAGAGGAGAAGTTGAGAAGAAGAAAGGGCAAGATGAGGGTTTTAGGTTGGAGCTTTTTTTGGGAAATATATAGAGAGAGAGAGAGAGAGAGAGAGAAAGGAAAGATGCTTAGCGGTTAAGAGAGAGAGAACAAGAGAGAAAGAGAGAAAGAGAAAGATGATGAAGGAAAAAGAGGAAGATCATTCAACCGTACAATAAATGAAAAGACAAACGTATGAGATGTAGACACATAAAATCTTCCTCCAATTTATTTTCTATTTTTTTTTTAATAAAATTATAAATTAGAGTTTTTTTTTAAATATTATTTACTATGCATAAAATTATTTTTCAATTTTATATATATAGACAAAATACATACAGTGAATATTCATTGACCTATTAGTACAAGATCATGTTATTTACGTCTTTACTAATAATATAAATTTGAACTCAGCTCATGTAAAATAAAAATACAGGTGCATTGAGACATAAAATAGATAGTAACTTTATATTTATACATGACTCTAATACGACTTGTCCATAACTTGCGAATTAGTTTAGAGGACATGATTCATACAAAAACCAATTTGTCAAATAACATAAACATCATCTAAGTAAGTCCCTAGATTTGAAATCTAGGGACGTTTTAAATCTAAGTCGTTGGATCATCATCCGATGGTTGATTGATTATATAAACACTGTACACCTTTTTTTACTGTTCATGATCACTGTACAACACTGTAGAACGCGGTTTCTACTGTTTATAATGATAAGAGCAGTCAGATTTTCATCCGATGGTTACTATAGACATTCCTAGATTTGAAATCTAGGGACGTCCCTAGATGATAGGTTCTCATGTTAGTATATATAACTATTATAGTTAATTATAAATTATTTTCACTTAATTATTAATTTATTTTATTAATTTTTTATTTAAGAAAGAATTATTTGCATACCTTTATAAAAGTGGATAATTTGGTAATATGCATGCGAATCATATTTGCTACTGTATAAATCTTATAAAAATATAGGGTGATTTTATTTATTTTTTTCTTCTTTTTGTTTTTTCCCCCAAAAATGAATAAAACAAAAAAGAAAAAAAGTATTCAAAGAAATAATAATGGTTTGTAAAGATGTATAAGTCAATACAGTGTTTAAAGGGTATTCTAGCACTTTCAATTTTTTTTCATATTTTTTTTATTTTTTATTTTTTATTTTTTTGTCCAAGGGTGTGAAAGCAGAGATATCTTGGCATTGTATGAAAAGGACTTTCCATTTAAAATTACAGAAAAAATACCTTTGTAAATTATCTTCTTCCATATTATATTTATATATATATATTAGAAAAACAATGTTTTATATCATGGGTTATTGCACTTAATTATGAACTTTTGTTTCTAAAAAAAACCCCAAAATTAGAATTTTTATTAAAAAAAAAAAAAAAAAAAAAAAAATAAATTAATGAGCCTCAGTTTTCAGATTTGAAACTATTAATGTAATACTTTGGAAATCTTATAAATTTTCTTCCAATTGAAAGCATTATACAAAAAGACTATTAAACACAAATATGAATTTTCAGAGTTTCTTCTATGGCATATAATATGAAAAATAATTGAGATTATTTCGCATGCATATACAAAGGTAATGGGTTAAAACTTCAACTCATGTAAAGTTAGAACACAAATATATTGAGATATTAACTTTACATCTGTTCATAACCTCTAATATGGTTTATCTACTTTGTCAATATATATATTATTAATGATATATTATTAGTGGTGCCATTATTTAATTGTAAACTAAGCATATGAAGGTTGAATTTATCATGCATATGTACATATATATATATATATATACATGTATATTATGTATATATATATATATATGTGCATATGCATGATAAATTCAATATATATAATTATTTTTTTTATTCAATATATTCTTTCTTGGCTGCCGTTTCTTGAACGTGCAGAACGATAACAAGGGAAGCTTCTTTTCTTGGATGAGTATTGACTTGTTCTTGTCATGCTTGATTTTTGGATTTAGTCCCTAAACTTAACAATCTTGTTTGATTTAGTCCTTCAACTGAATGCTTTTTAATTATTATTTTAATCCCTCAACTAAACAACTTTTGTTCGTTTTAGTTCTTCTATCAATTATTATAGCTGATAACATACAGTAGACGCTTGCATCCATAAAAAAAATAGATTTTTTATTTAACAATTTTAAATTATTGATTTAGAAAATAAAAAATATTGATATAAATGCATCATTTATGTCAGTTATATAAAAACTATATTGAAACATTATTTTTTTTTTGTCTATATTAGCTTAATTAGACATGTAATTCTTTGGTAGATGGTTAGGTAACGATGATGATTGATGGAGGGAAATAAAAATGAAAATAAATAGTTTTATGGTTGAGGAACATAATGAAATAAAAATTTTTGATAGTTTTTTTTTTTGACAATTATTGTAACTAATAACATTCGATAGACACTGGCATTGTATCTATAAAACAAATCAATTTTTATTTATCTATTTTTAGAATATTAATTTAGAAAATAAAAAAATTGATACAAACGTATTATTTATGTCAACACTTTAAAAAAAAATACATTGAATAATTTCCTTGTTTATGTTAGCTTAAAATGAAATGCCACCCTTTTATGTAGTTAGGTAATGATGATGATTGATGGAGCAATGAAAATGAATACAAATAAGAATAACTAGTTTTATACTTGAGGAACATAAGCAAATAAAAACTCTTGATATGCTAGCAATTTTAAACTATTATTATAACCGTTGTTTCAATATTTTTCCATTGGATATTTAGTTTTAAATTTAATTTTAGTCAAATTCTTTTATGGTGTATATATATATATACAACAACAAGAATATATATGTATACATGTATGTATAAATAATTAAACTTCATTGTATATATACACAAGAATATCACATTTTCATGGATATAAATCCAAGGAGAAACTTTCAGAGGGTATGCATGTAATTTCAGTTTTTTTTGGAAACACATACCTAAAGTTAATTATATGTGAGTCAAATATTCAAATTTGTACCAAAACATTTTGAATTAAAATGAATTGTCATCGTACTTTATTATCAATATGAGTGTTTCTATTCTTATTTTCAAAATTGTAAGTCTCAACAAATTTTGAATGAATTGATAAGACTTATTAGCCTAATGATAATATTGATTAAAGCTGTATGCATTATCAAAGTCAACTTTAGCTAGATTATTATTTAATATAATTTTTGGGAAAAAAGTTTAGAATTTTGCTTGGTATATGTATATAAATAATATTGAGATTTTAATAGATATGCATGTAAAATACCCTTTTAAATAAATAATTTTAATCGTACACGGTTTTGAGTATTAATATGAACATACCCCACATATGGACAACATTATTAATAAGGATGGCTTTGTTTAATTAATGTACCATTATTGAAAGATCAATGTTTATGGTTGTGGTTAGCTTATTTGATATTATATTTTATAATTTTATTTTATTTTATTTTATTTTATTTTATCAATCACCCAACATTCACTAGGGAAATTGATATGAAATGAAGGCATGATAGATGTGGTAATTCTCTAATATAGTTGAAAATTAATATCACTTTCAATAATTTCAATGTTTATTTCATATAAAATGAAAAAAAAATCATGAAACAAGGGAAGTTAGGGCTCCACTTCAATGAATAAAATTATGAGAGTTAGTTTAGTTTAAAATTAAAGAAGTGCTAAGGGGGGAGGCCACTTTTCACATTTCAAAGCAAATAAACATCTAAATTTGGGGGTAAATCATTAAAATGGACCAATTTTTTCATTATTTTATCTCAAATAAACGCATTCCATATGTCATGGAAGAAAGTTGAACCCTTAACTTTCACCATGGAAGACAATGACACTGCTATCCGGATATTGTGTCAGTGGTATATTCGCATTATTATATAAAAATTAAATATGATATATATAACAATATTTATCCATCTATTCGCTTGTATATCATTTTTATTGTTGTTTGTTTTATGAAATTAATTTTATAAATAATATTTAAGATTAATAAAATGAGTATTTTAAAAGTAAATTGTATAAATCATTCGAAATTAATTTAATTATATTAAATCTAATAAAAAACTAATGACTTAATAACACTAATTAATAATATACATACATACATACATATATATATATATATATCCAACTACAGATCAAGTCAATTTTTTTTTTAAAAAAATGACTTCTCATTGTTTAAAAAAAAAAGAAAATAAAGAAAAAAATTTAACGATGAAGTTCTAAACATGAAAAGAATTAAATTGGAGTACTTTGTCTCTAGAATCAAATGCAATTTCAACTTCTTTGGTTCACTCACCATGGATCCCCATGAAATGACAACACTCACCCCAGAGCTAGCAAATGTATTTTTAATCCAAGCTTCCTCCAAAGTCACCTATAATGAATAATCCACCCTGGTAATTACCTATATGTCACTAAATTTTCTTATTTGCTTATGGTTTACTTTTATCTAACTCAACTTTTACCACTAATGGAATTTGCCATTATGATCGCATATTGTACATTTATAACTTTTGGGTAATTTTTGGGGTGGCGTTTGATTGAGAGTAATATTAAGCTACCTTCAAATGTGCATCAAGTAATATTAGTTAAAGACATTTTGCTATAATAATAATTGGTAATGTAAGATTCCATCTAACTAAACATGGTAATGTTACATTTTAATCACATTATTACTTTGTCAATCAACCAAAAATTGTGTTATTCCTAATAATATGATTTAGGAATCACATTCCGGTTAACTCTATTATGAGCAGTAATATAAAATTTTATAAAACTAAACAAGCCTTTATTGTTTTGTTTAACAAAGTTGTGGCTTATTTATTTTTCTGATATATAATTATTTTTATTAAGTATATAAATAAATATAATTTTTACATTATATGTTAGTAATTACTTTATAAAAATACACAAATAAATTTTCCAATGAAATAAAGAAAAAAAATAATAAACCAAGTGGGTCCTTACTATCGAAACTCAATTGTCAAAATGACATTTATTAACGCGTAGGACGCACGGAAATGTTTAGTTAAAAATTGGTAATTGGAATTTTTATTTATTTATTTATTTATTTATTATTATTATTATTAAGATTCAAAGAAGATGGCATGGTCTTTTTCATTGGATTAACATTAATTTGATTTTTTTTTTCTTCTAAACGCGTTAATTTTTTGTTTGTTTGTGTAATAAATGAGTTGATTTGAGTTATTTCATTAATTGTGTTTGATCAAATGTCTTGATTTTTCTTGCTTGTTTAAAGATTCATTTATTGTTTGACATAATTTATGGTTTATTCTGTTCTTCTTGTATTAACTTCTCAAGACTTAAATTTTAATTAAATTTTTTATTCAAAATAATAAGGTAAATTATTTCTTGTCTTCTGACAATAGGTGCTTTTTATGAGTTTATGCAATTTATTATTAGAGAAAATTTTAAATAGATATTAAGATTAATTTTTTTTTATTTTAGGTATCCAATTTTTAAATTTTTATTTTTATTTTTATTTTTTATTGTTAACTTGGTGTGTTTTTGTTGGTTTTTTTCAAAGATGGGATGATAAGGAAAATTTTTTTATTAAGATGAGCAAACTTTGATTTAATTAATACTAATTAAATTTAAATATTTAAGTATTAAAATTTCATATTTTTAATAATATATCAATACTTTTAAAAAAATTACTAAATATATCTATTTATATAATTAATTAATTAAACCTCATTATCAAAGCATAGTGTTTTTTAAGATGCTGGCATGACATAAGATACACTTCATATTAAATAATAATATAATACGCGCATCATATATATTTATTGAAAACAATTGTGGACCTATAAATTTGTTATGTTTCTTTTTTTTTTTTTTAATCTTCACGTTATTATTTACACGAAAAAAATTTCCCCACAATTTGTCTTGCTGCAATAATTTTAATTACAAGTTAAAATTAAATTATACTAACAAACCATTGCTAGTGAATTATTACTTGAATGGTGAATAGGTAGATTTAAAATCAAATTTTTGGATCAATAATATTATTATAATACTATGCGAATATTATATAATACTATAAAAATACTTTGACATGAGAGATTTATTAGTTTAGTTTGCTTCATGAAATTTTTTTGAATGTGCAAGTCGTAGAACTTTAATTACCATGTTAATAAATTTTTAAGTAATTAGTAAACTATCGTAACTTATATACTATTGTATTTATTTGCTTTTTTTGACAATTTTTCTTGTGGATGGTGCTTCTAGTTAATATTAAAAAAAAAATTGTACTATACTCAAGTAAAACAAATGAACCAAAGTGTACTGAACTCAAACTTTAGAATATATAATAATAGAAAAATAAAAACCAAATAACAAGTTGATAAGTTGTAAGGCCTACAAACTCCATAATAGAAAATGATGAATAAAAAAAAATAAAAAACGGAATAACAAGTTGTCAAGTTGCAAGGACTACAATTTGGGTTAGTACAACCAATATTAAGTGAAGAGGTGGTTTCAAGTGGCTATGTTATAAGAAAAGCTCTAAATCAATCTTCAACCATTTATAGAAAGTGGAAAGAAATAAATCATCTTTGATGACTCTCTGAAGGATTTGGTGAGAGCCTCTTCAAAGAGGCTATATTCAATTGTTATTTTCCATTGTCGTATACTAGTTCTTATTTGGTATTGTTAGCATGCAATTAAAACTATTGTTTTTTATTTTATTTTTATTTTTTAATATAATATCAAATTAATTACATAAATATTGACACTAAAAATATAAATAAATTGTGTTTCAAAAATCTTGTTCATTTCAAAAGGATAGAAATAAATTTTTATTTTACTATTTGTTGAGATGCCTTGATTTTTTTAATTATTTTTTTTTTAATTTTTAATTTTTTTTATCTACTGTATATTCTGATTTAACCTAAAATTTTAGAAGAGCTTCACCCAAAAGAAGAAAAAAATTAGAGATCTATGGTAAGAGTAGAAGGTTTATTAGCCTGAGCCCGAAGTCTCCTATACAGACAAAACCAATTTTTTATGCGATCTAAACATATTTTTTGGGAGATTATATTATATATTTTAATTATGGGAGTTTTGGTTGTTTTTCCATTAGTTTTTCTTTGAAAGAATATAAAAAAAAATTTCTCTCCTTGTCGTGGCAACCGAACCACATAAATTTTTATGTATTCTTGTTTTTTTTTCTTGTTTTGATCTTCTAATTGTTCCACAATATTATTGAAATTTAAGAAAAATAAATAAATGCATGAAAAATTTGATCACCATCAAGGGAGACACTTCTCTCTCTTATATGGTGCAACTTCAATGAAATCGCTTGTAAATCAGGCTTCCACATCATTAATGGTTCCCATTTTTGACAAGTTCGCCCTCTGTTTTTTCACCATTTTAATTTGCATTCTTAATTATTACTCGTTCAAAATATATTAATGTATTCCCATTATTATTATTTTTTAATAATTTTTATTTATTTTGAAAAAATAAAAAACAAATATGATTACAGTTATTTATGAAAATCCAAAAACAAGACCAATTATATATAAATGGAGATTGAAAATTTAACTCTCTTCCAATGCATGGTTAAGAATAAGAATAACAAACTAAAGATATGAGTGCCGTGATTTGTCAAAATTGTCATATATATATATATATATTGTAATATACATTGACAATGCTTGCAATATACTAATGCAATTTCTGGCATTTGTTTGCACCTACTAAATTCTGCTTAATTTAGCATTGTATTCCTCTTAAATTATTATTTTTATATTTATTTTGGTAAAAAAATAAATTGATTATAATCATTTATTGAAATCTAAGAACATGAGGAATATATAGAGATAAAAAAAAATCAATTGCTGACGGGGGTATATTTTTTCAGTTTGATGGCATAACTCTAAAAAACGTTAATTACAAATTGAATTCTACGTTTAAAAGTAGCTCCAATTAATCTCAAGTAAACCTTGTAGGTTTTTTTTTGAAATTTTTAATTTGTATTACCAATGCTCATAATATATTATTGCAATTTTTGACACAGATTTAAACATAATAAGTTCAACCAACAATTTTTTAGTCTATTGGCACTAGGTCTTTTGTGTAGGATGTTCGTATTCTGTTGAAGAGGAGGGTTCGAACCTCTGCTTAATCAGAGTGAGGGCGCATGTGTATTGAGGTAATAATCCAAATCTATACATATTTCTGACACACAATTTGCCTATATTTTGTCCCAAAAAAAAAAAAACATGACAAGTTCAACTAAGTATTAGCATTTTATTCTTCTTTAATTACTATTTATTTATTTATAAAAACCAAAAATAAAGACAAAAATTTTTCAATGGATGATACTCTTATAAAACTAACGATATCTTGATTTATTGGCACTAGGTCCTCTATGTAAAATCTTCATATCCTTATTAAAAAAGTTAGTTCAAATTTCAACTCACCCAAAGAGAAGACACAGATAGCCAATGACCTTCGGGTCTATTGGTACACGGGTCGCCGATAGAGCTCTCACCGAGTGGTAAGAGTTTGATTCTCGGCTGAGGGTACAAAAAAAAATAAAAAAAGAGAAGACACAGATACATTGAAGTATTAACTAGCTTTACATCTATGCACTTCTCTGATGTGGCTTGCTAATTTTCACAATTAAAACACTCTTTTCAAAAGTGGAGGTTGCATGAACTGTCTCTCAGGGTTGAAATACTTGGAAGTGCACTTAAATGGCTCTGTGAAGTGTTTGGTGAGCTTTTGAAATGCTTTGGTTTGTGCATTCATTGTGTTAGGACTATTGCAGTTGGGTATCAGACCATCTTCTCATCTTCTTCAAAAATTAAACTCAAATCTGATCAGATCCATATGAATGGGTCCCAATTTATGATACTCAATTTAATTGATTCTCATTGTGTTTACTCACACCATATATTTATGAATAAAAGGCCCATGTATGGATATTTTTTGGTCTCCATTTGGCTATTACTCACTGACATCATTATATTTTTCAAGTTTTCTCAATTAAGTATTTATTTTAGCTGAATGAGAAGTACAAAAATATAACTCTCATTTGGTGACTCGGGTCTGCGAGTTTAAATAAATA